>NC_091469.1:148376048-148378548 GCF_036971445.1 Narcine bancroftii
TCATAAATGTCAATTCACCCATTGTTTTACAGATCAGTAAGAGGTCTTTCCAGGCCAAGAGCCCAACCCCCCCAAATACAACGAGGTGACTTGCTAACCCCGTAGACTTTGGAAGGTGGGAAGAATCCCGAGCAGTCATGTGAACACGGGGAGAATGCACAAACTCCATACAGACAGATGTCGCTGTAATGGCGTTGTTACATACAGGAGGGAGGTTGTGCAGCTAGGGAGGAGGGAGATTGAAATCTTGGCTGAATGGTGCATCAACAACAACCTTGCATTCATTGTCACCAACATTAAGGAGCTTATTGTTGACTTCAGGAAGGGAAAGCCAGAGGTATACGATTCAATGATCACTGGGGGATCAGAGGTGGAGAAGCTGGGCAAATTTAAATTCTTGAGAGTCACTAATTTGTTGAGTCCTTTTTTCGACCTGACACACTAAAGGCATGGTGAAGAAAGCACGTCAGTGCCTTTACTTCCTCAGGAGTTTGCAGAGGTTTGGTATGACACAGGAAACCCTGATAAATTTCTACAGCGGTGTGGTGGAAAGTGTCCTGACCGGCTGCATCATGGTCTGTTATGGTGGCACCATTACACCTGAGTGTAATGACCTACAGAAGGTAGTGGAGGCAGCCCAGGACATCACAGGCAATACCCTCCCCACCATCGAGAACATATACAGGGAATGCTGCCCTCAGAGAGCAGCTGTAATCATCAAGGATCTTCACCATCCAGCACATTCTCTGTTTTCGCTGCTGCCATCAGGTAAGAGGTATCGGGGACCCAAGACTCGCACCACCAGGTTCAGGAACAGCTGCTCCCCCTCCACCATCAGACTCCTCAACGACAAACTCAATCAGAGACTCATTTAAGGACTCTACTGATTTTTTTTAAATGCTCTCAGTATTGCACAGGCGGTTTCTTTACATCCGTTATCTGTTTACAGTTCTTCATTTGTTTACGTGTATACAATTTTTATTTTGCATGACCAATAAGTGGTAATTCTGCCTTGCCACAGAAATAGAATCTTGGAGTTGTACATATTCTGACAATAAATCTGAAGTCTGATTCATTTCGCCAACCATTCCGCTTCAGCCTGTTGTTGTGGCCAATTTCCTTTCTTAATTATTTTGTTTAAGGTTTGAGATTCCTGTAACTATTGTGTAATAGGAACACAAACTTTGCCAGCTTCTGCCTACAGACAAAGAGGCACCACCAGCCCGGCACCCTCACCAAGAAGGGAATGAAAAGTCAAAGAAAGTCCCTTCAGAGACATTGAACATGTTCATAATTTCACCTCCTGTGTTCACTCAGTGAAGCCGAGCTCCCAGATCCGACCCTTCGATACGATATATAACATGGAACATGGCAGCACATGACATGACACCCCACGATGTTGCGCTGACCTACCCCACAACCCCACCCCACACCCATAACCCTCTCTTTTCTTTCATTTGCATGCCTGTCTGAGTCTTTTAAATGTCCCTTCTGCACCACCCTCCACCACTACCCCGGCAATGCATTCCAGGCACCCATTACTCTCTGTGTTTAAAAAAAAACTGCAAACCCCCCCCCCCCACCACCCCCACCCCTGACATATCCTCCCATCACCTTATATAGATGTTCTCTGATATTTGCTACGTCACTCTGGCTGACTATTCACCCTATCTACGCCTCTCATAATCTTGTCGACCTCCATTTACAAACAATGCATCTTTCTTCGCTCTAAAGGGAAAAACCCCAGCTCTCCTAACCTTCCCACATAAGACACATTCTCCAATCCAGACAACAGCCTGCTAAAATCTCTTCTGAATTCTCTCTGTAGCTTCCACGTCCTACCTGTAATGAGGTAACCAGAAGTAAACACAATACACCAAGTGTGGCCTGGCCAGAGTTTTGTAGAGCTGAGGCATTACCTCACAACTCTTGAACTCAATCCCCTGACTAAAGATCAGGAACCTCTGGAGGGCAGACAGCTGTTAGATTTTCCTTCGCTTTCCTTGCCTTTTTTGTATACAAAAGGTTTTATTTTGGCTCAATCTTACTTCAGAAACAATTTTCTTTTCTGCAAATGTGTAGAAAATGCAGGCTGATTTCATCATTTAATGAGCTTATTTATTTCCTTCAAGCTGGCAAACAGGCTTTGAAAATAGAGCCGTTATTGCGATCCATTAAAGATCAAAAGGCGGTCACTTGATAAGGACCCAAGAGCACCGTGACTTCTGAACAATGATATGAATATTATTTAAGATTAAATTATTGACTCCTTACACATTTACATTTTGAAAATTACAAGCTCAAGTTCATTGGCACATGTTTGAAAGAGGACGGCGTAGTTGGTGCAGCGGTGAGCACTACGCCTTTACAACGCCCATGATTGGGACTGGGCCTGGGTTTGAATCCCATGCTGTCTGCAAGGAGTTTGTACGTTCTCCTCGTGTCTGCGTGGGTTTTCCCTGGGGGCTCTGGTTTCCTCCCACCATTCAAAATGTACCGG
>NC_091469.1:148388548-148391048 GCF_036971445.1 Narcine bancroftii
GGAGATTTCATAGAAACATAGAAAATAGGTGTAGGAGGAGGCCATTTGGCCCTTCAAGCCTACACCGCCATTCATTTTGATCATGGCTGATCATCCACTCAGTACCCTGTTCCAACTCTCTCTCCATACCCCCTGATCCCCCTAGTCACAAGTACTAAATCTAACTCTCTCTTAAATATAGCTATGGAACCGGCCTCAATCACTTCCTGTGGCAGAAAATTCCATAAATTCACCACCCTCTGAGTAAAAGAATTCTACCTCATCTCAGTCCTAAAGGACTTCCCCTTTATCCTTAAACTGTGACCCCTGGTTCTAGACTTGCTCAACATTGGGAACAATCTTCCTGCATCTATCCTGTCAAATCCCTTAAGAATTTTGAAGATTTCTATTAAATCTCCTCTTAATCGCCTAAACTCCAGCGAGTACAAGCCCAGTCGTTCTAGCCTTTCTTCATATGCAAGTCCTCACCATCCCTTGTATCAATCTGGTAAACCTTTTCTGCACTCTCTCCATGGCAATTATGTCCTTCCTCAGATAAGGAGACCAAAACTGAACACAATACTCCAGGTGAGGTCTCACCAAGGCCCTATACAACTGCATCAATACCTCTCTGCTCCTGTACTCAAATCCTCTTGATATGAACGCCAACATACCATTCGCCTTTTTTACTGCTTGCTGCACCTGCCTGCCCACTTTTAATGACTGATGCACAGCGACACCCAAGTCTCTTTGCATCTCCCCCTTTCCTAATTGGATACCATTAAGATGGTACTCAGCCCTCCTATTCTTTCCTCCAAAGTGGATAACCACACACTTATCCACATTATATTTCATCTGCCATGCATTTGCCCACTCACCCAACCTGTCCAAGTCACCCTGCACACTCTTAACAACCTCTACACTGCTTACAATGCCACCCAGCTTTGTGTCGTCTGCAAACTTGGAAATGATGTTTTCTATTTCCTCATCTAAATCATTTATATCGTAAATAACTGAGCCTTGTGGTACCCCACTAGTAACTGACTGCCATTCCGAAAAGTACCCATTTATTCCTACTCTTTGCTTCCTATCTGTCAACCTCTTTAATTCTCTATCCACCTCAATACCATATCCCCTATATGTGTGCCTTAAAGTTTGTATAGTAATCTCCTGTGTGGGACCTTATCAAAAGCCTTATGAAAATCCAGGTAAACCACATCTACTGGTTCTCCCCTATCCACTCTACTAGTTACATCAAAGAATTCAATAAGATTAGTCAGACATGATTTTCCCTTCATAAAATCATGCTGCTCTGACCAATGAATTCACCACTTTTCAGATGTGCCGCAATCACATCTTTAATAACTGACTCTAACATTTTCCCCACTACCAATGTATTCTCTGATTTCTCTTTCCCTCCCTTTTTAAAAAGTGGAGTTACATTAGCCACCCTCCAGTCCTCAGGAACTACTCTAGAATCTAAAGAGTTTTGAAAAATTATTAACAATGCATCCACTATTTCATGGGGTACTTCCTTTAGCACTCTGCGATGCAGACCATCTGGCCCTGGGGTCTTGTCTGCCTTTAATCCCTTCAATTTATCCAACACAACCTCATAACTTACATTTATTTTCCCCAGTCCTTCTGTCACATTAGCCCCATGGTCCCCTATTATTTCCTGAAGATTATTCATATTTTCCCGAGTGAAGACCGAACTAAAGTAGTTATTTAATTGGTCTGCCATGTCCTTGTTCCCCATTACCAATTCACCTGTT
This sequence comes from Narcine bancroftii, assembly GCF_036971445.1. Taxonomy (NCBI): domain Eukaryota; kingdom Metazoa; phylum Chordata; class Chondrichthyes; order Torpediniformes; family Narcinidae; genus Narcine; species Narcine bancroftii. The sequence goes on from NC_091469.1 coordinate 148,390,303, forward strand.
TCTGACTGCAAGGGACCCACATTTGTCTTTACTAGTCTCTTTCTCTTTACATATCTATAAAATCTTTTGCATTCATTTTTTATGTTCCCTGCCAACTTTCTCTCATAATCTCTTTTGCCTTTCCAGATTAATCCCTTTGTCTTCCTCTGTAGAACTCTGAATTTCTCCCAATTCTCTGGTATTCTGTCTTTCCTGGCTCATCTATATGCTTCCTCTTTACACTTGATACTCTCCCTGATTTCTCTTGTTTTCCCTCTTTGAGTTATTCTTTTTCCAAACCGGGATGAACAAACGCTGTATTTCATCTAGGTGATCCTTAAATGCTTGCCATTGCCTTTCTACAGTTAATCCTTTAAGTAACATTTGCCAATCTAACTTAATCAATTCGCGTCTCATACCCTCAAAGTCCCTTCTTTAAGTTCAGAACCTGAGTTACAGAATTAACCCTGTCACTTTCCATCCTAATGTAAAATTCCACCATATTGTGGTCACTCTTGCCCAAAGAGCTTCACACAACAAGATTGTTAACTAACCCTTCCTCATTACTCAGAACCCAGTCTAGAATGGCCTGTTCCCTCATTGGTTCTTCAACATACTGGGTTAGAAAATTATCCCGTATACCTTCTAAGAAATCGTCCTCATCAGTACCCTTACCAATTTGATTCATCCAGTCTATATGGAGATTAAAGACATCCATTATAACTGCCTTGCCTTTGTTGCACGCATTTCCAGTTTCCTGTATAATG
>NC_091469.1:152393548-152548352 GCF_036971445.1 Narcine bancroftii
CTTTCACCCTGTAGCCCCACCCCCTTGTAGGCCCTTTCCTTCACCTCTTGCCCCCTTTCACCCTGTAGCTCCGCCCCCTTTTAGGCCCTTTCCTTCACCTCTTGCCCCCTTTCACCCTGTAGCCCCGCCCACTTGTAGGCCCTTTCCTTCACCTCTTGCCCCCTTTCACCCTGTAGCCCCGCCCCTTGTAGGCCTTTTCCTTCACCTCTTGCCCCCTTTCACCCTGTAGCCCCACCCCCTTGTAGGCCCTTTCCGTCACCTCTTTCCCCCTTTCACCCTGTAGCCCTGCCCCCTTGTAGGCCCTTTCCTTCACCTCTTGCCCCCTTTCACCCAGTAGCCCCGCCCCCTTGTAGGCCCTTTCCTTCACCTCTTGCCCCCTTTCACCCTAGAGCCCCGCCCCCTTGTAGGCCCTTTCCTTCACCTCTTGCCCCCTTTCACCCTGTAGCCCCGCCCCTGGTAGTCCCTTTCCTTCACCTTGCCCCCTTTCACCCTGTAGCCCCACCCTCTTGTAGTCCCTTTCCTTCACCTGTTGCCCCCTTTCACCCTGTAGCCCCACCCCCTTGTAGGCCCTTTCCGTCACCTCTTTCCCCCTTTCACCCTGTAGCCCTGCCCCCTTGTAGGCCCTTTCCTTCACCTCTTGCCCCCTTTCACCCAGTAGCCCCGCCCCCTTGTAGGCCCTTTCCTTCACCTCTTGCCCCCTTTCACCCTAGAGCCCCGCCCCCTTGTAGGCCCTTTCCTTCACCTCTTGCCCCCTTTCACCCTGTAGCCCCGCCCCTGGTAGTCCCTTTCCTTCACCTTGCCCCCTTTCACCCTGTAGCCCCACCCTCTTGTAGTCCCTTTCCTTCACCTGTTGCCCCCTTTCACCCTGTAGCCCCACCCCCTTGTAGGCCCTTCACCTCTTGCCCCCTTTCACCCTATAGCCCTACCCCTTGTAACAGTGCCCTTTCACCCCAAAGCTTATCGTCCCTTTCTGTCACCTGTAGCCTCCCCCCTTGTAGAAGCTCTCTCATTCTATAGCCCCACACCTCACCCCAAGCCCTGATGTCAAGGCTCTGCCCTCAAAGCCCCTCCCAGATCCGGAATCCGGTATCGTGAAGCCCCTCCTTTTGCTGAATCTCTCCTCATGGTCAAGTTCATTATCATCTGATTGGACAGTGCAGCCCGACCAAACAGTGTTCTCTGGCCAACTGTGCAAAACAGGTCGACTCATATGCAGATAGAACACTTATATAGGAAAATGATACATATTTTCTGTATGTTTGCATTGTTTAATCTATATAATATAAACCACTCCACTCTTTGATATGTACATATTTATATCTACATAATCATCTTCATGAAGCAATATTTGATCAATAATAATATGATGCCAGTGTGGCATCCCCAAGACTTTGCCACAGATGGAGAGGGAGTGCTTGATGAGGTTGGTGTGTTACGAGCCCAGAGGACCCCAAAACCCAGCAGCAATAGATATTCACCAAGACAAATGGTTACTTAAACAAAAGTTGCTTTTAATTATCTTTAAACATGAAAACAGAATCACAATTTAACTTATCACTATTGACTTAACTAACCTAACTTAACCCCCTTCTAATTCTAAGCACACGTGTATGTAATGTGTGTGTAAGTTCAGAAAAGTTCTTTGGTTCACAGTCCCATCTCACTTCTCATTCCTCCAAGTTCACTGGTTGCAGACAATTCTTATACTGGGCACAGAATTTAACATTTATAAAGTTCGCCAGATTTTGGTGCTTGAAAGGTAAATGATTGCTGCCCAGGAAGGTTCTTGTTGGTTTTCAGAGAGAGATTTGTTATGTAATGGACACCCACAACTGATTCCTTTTTTAATCAGCCACTTCAGTGTCTTGCCAAAGAAACTTCCCCTCTCAGGGTTCTCCAGATGATAACCTCTTTCTTTCAGGTCACCACAGAGTTCCTTTTTGTTTCCCTTATTGCAAGTGAAACATTAGACAGCCAGTCCTCTCCTCTTGCATGACACACAAAGGCTTTGACCAGGCTGAACCAAGAACTCACAACCCGTCTTCCAAATGGGGTTTTCCACAAGCTTGTCAGCTTGTCCTGTTCCAGTCCCAGCTGCTGTTGCTGGTGGTAACACTGTAGAACTGATCTGTGTGTGTCTCTCTCTCTCTCTCTCCCTCTCTCCCTCTCGCTCTCTCACACACATATACACACAGAGAAAAACCTCTTTGACTCTACTTGCAAAACAACATGACCCTCTTAGAACAGCAAGTTCCACTACAGACAGAATGCGGCCTGGACCTGGAAAAAGCCATAGCTCTCTATAGAGCTACAGAAACCATAAGAAATGCAGGCAAAAGAGCTGTTCAGTGAAACTAGCTGCAATGTGGATGCAGTGTGCAAGGATGGACATAAAGCATTTAACAAAAAGAGCACCAAAATGGAAAGAGAGACGTGGCCAGCGAACAAAAATGAACGGGACAATCGAAAGCCATGTTGTCGATGAGGTACACAACACTTACCAAAAAAGTGTCCAGCATATGGTAAAACATGCAATATGTGCAACAAAATCAACCATTATGCCCATTGCTGTAGGAACCAAGTGGAACAAAGCAAGGTTCATGCAGTAGATGATAGGGAGATAGAGGAATTCTATGTAGATGTTGTGACTGAAAACAAGAAAGAAAACTGAGACCTGATGTTGAGATTAAAAATGAATGACATAAACATTTCAGTTAAATTATATACTGGAGCACAAATTAATGTAATACCTGAGACTGATTTTGAGAAAATTAGATCCAGACTAAAGATGTATGGAACAAAAGTGAAGGTGACAGGATAGTCAGGTACCAATATACCAGTGCAAGGAGAATGCTTGGTCAAAGTGAAATACAACGACAAAGAGCACATGCTAGCATTCATCATGTACCAAAGGATGTATAGGCCATACTGGGTTTAACAGCCTGTGAGAAACTGAACCTGGTAAAAAGAGTCCTCGTTGTGGAAAGCGAAGGAGAGATGGTCTATGATGAACTCATGAAAGAGTACAATGACCTTTTTCAGGGTCTAGGCTGCCTTCCAGGAGAACACCCGATCAGAGCGGATAAACATGTCCCACTGATAATACATCCATGCAGAAAAGTTCTATTTGCGCTTCAAAAGCAACTAAAAGCAGAGTTGGACAGATGGAAAGCCTGAATGTGATTCAGAAGATAGATGAGCCAACGGAGTGAGTGAGTTCACTCATTGTTGTAGACAAAAAAAAATGGAAAGCTTAGAATTTGCCTGGATCCAAGAGATCTAAACAGAGCAATAAAGTTAGAACACTTTAAGCTTCCAACGCGTGAAGAAATCATGTCACAGTTCGCAAATGCAAAGTTTTTAAGCAAGTTAGATGCATCATCAGGATTTTGGCAGTTGAAATTGGATGAAGCAAGTTCAAGACTGTGCATGTTCAACAGTCCATTTGGCAGATACAGGTTCCTAAGGTGACCATTCGGAATTGTCTCAGCTCCTGAAGTGTACCACAAAACTATCCATATGGTCTATGAGCACCTGGACGGAGTTGATTCCTCAATCTATGACATCATAGTCTGGGGAACCACAAGAATGGAGCATGATGAGAGACTAACGAAAGTGCTGGAAGCAACAAGGAAAGCAAACCTGAAGCTGAACAGAGAGAAATGCCAGCTCAGGGTGACAGAACTAACATTTGTCAGAGATATTGTTGGCAGTGAGGGCATCAGATTAGATCCCAGAAAGGTGTCCGCCATTGGGAACATGCCAAGGCCACAATGCAAAAAGGATGTACAGTGGTTTAATGGAATCGTCAACTATATGGGTAAATTCATATCCAACCTCTTGGGAAAAAATGGCTCCATTGAGAAGATTAACAGAAAAGAACATTGAATGGGAGTGGAACCTTGAGCATGAAAAGTCATGGAGCTGTGACAGAGTATATAGAGGTGTTTGGGAGATAAATTGGAAAAGATTTGTTAGAGCAGGTCACACACAAACAATTTAAAACAGAATTTTTTGCAGGAGTTTTGCAGAGTGGTCACAGACTTCAATGATGGACGCTATTTTGCAAAAGGCAACAAAGTAGCAACATACAGTAGCAGTTTGTCTGGAAAACAGTTTGCTGTCAGGAAGAGCAGGAGATCTTGCAGGCAGCGGCAGAACAGTTTTGCTCTCAAACTGGGAGGGAGTGAGAAAGAGGAGAGACACAGACTTCAATTCCAGAGGGACAAGGTGGCAAGCTCTGGAAGATGGCCTGGTCAAAGGAGAGGACTGGCTGTCCGGTGTTTCCCTTGGAATAGGAACAACAGAAAGGAAATCTGTGGTGATCTGAAAGAAAGAGGTTATCATCTGGAGAACCCTGAAAGGGGGAAAGTTTTGTCAGCAAGACACTAGAGTGGCTGTCCTGGAATGAGAAAACTCTCTCTCTGAAAACCAACTAGAACCCTCCTGAGTGGTAACCATTCACCTGTTAAGCACCAAAGACGGGTGAACTTTATTAATGTTAACTTCTATGCACAGTAGAAGAATTGCCTGCAACCAGTGAGATTGGACTGTGAACCAAAGAACTTTTCTAAACTTATATACACATTACACACACGTGTGCTTAGAATTAGAGGGGTGTTAAGTAGGTTAAGTAAGTCAATAGAGATATTAAAGTTTGATTCTATTTTCATGTTCAAAGATAATTAAAAGCAACTTTTGTTTAAGTAACCATTTATCTTGGTGAATATCTATTGCTGCTGGGTTGTGGGGTCCTCTGGTCTTGTAACATGTTTAAGTAACCCTTTGTCGTGGTGCATACCTATTGCTGCTGGGTTTTATGACCCAGTGAGACCTATCAAGATATCATCAGACACATCACATATGTGTGGCAGATTATAGATATGTTTTTGGGAGATAAATTGGGGCAGGGTTGTTAGTGTAGGTCACATACAAACACTTTAAAACAGATCTTATTTAAATACAGAGCTCTGCTCATGCTAGACATTCCAGCTCCAAGAGCCTTTGTAAACGTTTTGGAGAGTGCCCAAGAGATTTCACTAATGGATTGTTATTTACAAAAAGGCAACAGATGAAATAACTCATTGGAGCCACAGGCTGTCTGGAGTGGAACTTGCTCTTCTAAGAGGGTCATGTGGTTTTGCAAGCAGAGAGAGTAAAATGGGCTTTTCTCTGAGACAGAGAGAGAGAGAGAGAGAGAGAGAGAGAGAGAGAGAAAGAGAGAGAGAGAGATCAGTTCTTCAGTTCTACAGTTCAGCAGCAACTGGAACTGGAACAGGACAAGCTGGCAAGCTTGTGGAAAAACCCCATTTGGGAGGCGGGTTCTGAGTTCAGCCTGGTTAAAGCCCTTGTAGTTCATCCAAGAGGAGAGGACTGGCTGCCTAATGTTTCACTTGAAATAAGGGAAACAAAAAGGAATTCTGTGGTGACCTGAAAGAAAGAGGTTATCATCTGGAAAACCCTGAAGGGGAAAGTTTCTTTAGAAAGACACTGATGTGGCTGATTAAAAGAGATCAGTTGTGGGCATCCAGGAACAACAAATCTCTCTCTGAAAACTGACAAAAACATTCCTGAACGGTCACCATTTACCTTTCAAGCACCAAAGCCTGGTGAACTTCATAAATGTTAAATTCTGTGCAGTCTAAGAATTGCCTGATACCGGTCAACTTGGAGGAATGAGGTGAGATTACACTGTGAATTAAAGAACTTTTCTAAACTTACACACACATTTACATACACATGCACTTACAATTAGAAGGGGGTTAAGTTAGGTTAGTTAAGTTAATAGTAATAAGTTAAAGTTTGACCCTATTTTCATGTTTAAAGATAATTAAAAGCAACTTTTGTTTAAGTAACCATTTGTCTTGGTGAATATCTATTGCTGCTGGGTTGTGGGGTCCTCTGGTCTTGTAACATACACCTGTGAAAGATTTCATCAGTTTGTGTCAGGAGAAGCAATCAGTGTAGAAACTGACCATAAGCCCTTGATTGCATTTTTCCAAAAGCCATTAAATGAATGTCCACTGAGAATACAAAAAATTATTATTAGGCTGCAATGCTATACACTGAATGTGGCAACACTCCGGTTAAGCTAATGTAGACAGAAGACACGCTGTCTAGAGCTGTTGACATGAGAGAGCCTGCAAACACCAAAATGGATGAAGATGTGAACACCTTCATGGACATGATCACAAGTACACTGCCCATATCAGATGCAAAAATGGAGTTCATATAGTCAGAGACAAACAAAGATGAAATACGGAGATAACTGAGAAGAAGCATCTTGGATGGATGGCACAACATGAAGCAGGACTGCTCACCTGACGTTTCAGAGTACTGGAATTGCAGGGTGGAACTATCAGTGGTTGAAGACGTCATCTACAAAGGAAGCAAAATTCTTATCCCAAAGAGTCTGAGAAAAGAGATGCTAAAAAGGATCCATGGAGGACATTTCAGAATTGAAAAGTGTAAGAAAAGAGCACGAGAGCTGATGTACTGGCCAAGAATCAACAATGATATAACCAAGTGTAAAACTGTATAATATGCCGGAAATATCAAGCAAGCAATCCCGCAGAACCACTAAAGCCACACCCAGCACCATACGACCTTACCAGAAGGTAGGTGCTGACCTATTTGAATCTCAAGGGAAGGACTACCTTGTAGTAACAGACTATTACTCCCCGTATCCAGAGGTGTGTGAACTGAACACCACCATTGCAGATGCTGTAATAACAGGTATGAAAGCCATATTCTCCTGACATGGCGTGGCAAGCAAGATCTTCACAGACAACGGACCCCAGTTTTGCAATTCAAAGTTCTGACATTTTGCCAAAGAGTGAGACTTTGTACACACCACGTCAAGTCCCCATTTTCCACAGTTCAATGGTCTAGTTGAAAAATCAGTACAGACAGTGAACAGACTGATGAACAAGGCAAAAGACAGTGGAACAGACTTCTACCAGATCATGCTAGTATACTGAACAACGCCACTCAAGTGTGGAATGTCACCAGCACAACTCCTTATGGGCCGTAGGGTAAGATCAAACCTACCCATTCAGGAGAACCTCCTAAAAATAAAAGAAGGGGGAGAAAGTGAGAAAGTTCAAAGAACAACAGAAAGAAAAGCAAAAGTATTACTTTGAAAAAGGAAAAAAAACGTACTGGAACTCTACACTAGTGACCAAGTAAGGCTAAAAGACAAACCAAACTTTATGGACTCAGAAGGGATCTGTCCTTGGTGAAGTCCAACCAAGATCATACACCATTCAGACAGATTAAGGTACTGTTCCGAAGACTACTGTTAGACCCTACCCATTGTTATAAGCTAATAAAAGCATTTGTTCTCCCTCCAGTCATGAGACAGAGACAGTCAAGGCAGACAGAGTAAAAATAAATCCAAAAGGTTTCTTTTTTTTCTTTGGCTTGACTTCGCGGGCGAAGATTTATGGAGGGGTAATGTCCACGTCAGCTGCAGGCTCATTTGTGGCTGACAAGTCCAATGCGGGACAGGCAGACACGGTTGCAGCGGTTGCAAGGGAAAATTGGTTGGTTGGGGTTGGATGTTGGGTTTTTCCTCCTTTGTCGTTTGTCAGTGAGGTGGGCTCTGCAGTCTTCTTCAAAGGAGGTTGCTGCCCACCGAACTGTGAGGCACCAAGATGCACGGTTTGAGGCGATATCAGCCCACTGGCGGTGGTCAATGTGGCAGGCACCAAGAGATTTCTTTAGGCAGTCCTTGTACCTCTTCTTTAGTGCACCTCTGTCTCGGTGGCTAGTGGAGAGCTCGCCATATAACACAATCTTGGGAAGGCGATGGTCCTCCATTGTGGAGACGTGACCAACCCAGCGCAGTTTGATCTTCAGCAGCGTGGATTTGATGCTGTCGGCCTCTGCCATCTCGAGTACTTCGATGTTGGTGATGAAGTCGCTCCAATGAATGTTGAGGATGGAGTGGAGACAACGCTGGTGGAAGCATTCTAGGAGCCGTAGGTGATGCCGGTAGAGGACCCATGATTCGGAGCCGAACAGGAGTGTGGGCATGACAACGGCTCTGTATACACTAATCTTTGTGAGGTTTTTCAGTTGGTTGTTTTTCCAGACTCTTTTGTGTAGTCTTCCAAAGGCGCTATTTGCCTTGGCAAGTCTGTTGTCTATCTAATTGTCGATCCTTGCATCCGATGAAATGGTGCAGCCAAGATAGGTAAACTGGTTGACCGTTTTGAGTTTTGTGTGCCCAATGGAGATGTGGGGGTGATGGTAGTCATGGTGGGGAGCTGGCTGATGGAGGACCTCAGTTTTCTTCATGCTGACTTCCAGTACAAACATTTTGGCAGTTTCCGCAATACAGGACGTCAAGTGCTGAAGAGCTGGCTCTGAATGGGCAACTAAAGCGGCATCGTCTGCAAAGAGTAGTTCATGGACAAGTTGCTCTTGTGTCTTGGTGTGAGCTTGCAGGCGCCTCAGATTGAAGAGACTGCCATCCGTGCGGTACCGGATGTAAACAGCGTCTTCATTGTTGAGGTCTTTCATGGCTTGGTTCAGCATCATGCTGAAGAAGATTGAAAAGGGTTTCTATAGGTACATTAAAAGTAAAAGATTAGTGAGGGATAAAATTGGACCCCTTGTAGATAGCGAGGGTAGGATGAGTGAGAAGTCAGAGGAAATGGGGGAAATTTTGAATGATTTCTTTGCTTCGGTATTCACTAGGGAAAAAAATATTGAACCAGTTGAAGTAAAGAAAAATAGTGGGGAGGTCATGAAGCATATAAGGATAACTGAGGAGGTAGTCATGGCTGTGTTGAAAAAGATAAAGATGGATAAATCTCCCGGTCCGAACAAAATATTCCCAAGGACACTCAGGGAGGCTTGTGGACAGTTAGTGGGGCCATTAACAGAGATATTTAGGATGTCACTGGCCATGGGGATAGTGCCAAAGGATTGGAGGGTGGTGCATGTGGTTCCACTGTTTAAGAAGGGGTCCAAATGTAAACCTGGGAATTATAGGCCCGTGAGACTGACATCTGTGGTGGGTAAGTTGATGGAAAGTGTTCTGAGGGATGGTATTTGCAAATATTTGGAGGTACAGGGATTGATAGGGAGTAATCAGCATGGTTTTGTCAGGGGTAGATCATGCTTGACAAACCTGATTGAGTTTTTCGAGGGGGTTACAAAAAAGGTTGATGAAGGGAAAGCTGTGGATGTTGTCTATTTAGACTTTAGTAAACTTTTGACAAAGTTCCCCACAGGAGGTTAGAAAAAAAGGTGGAGGCATTAGGTATAAATAAGAAGGTAGTGAAATGGATTCAGCAATGGTTGGATGGGAGGTGTCGGAGAGTAGTGGTGGAAAATTGTTTGTCCAATTGGAGGCCGGTGACTAGTGGAGTTCCTCAGGGATCGGTCCTGGGTCCACTATTGTTTGTTATATATATTAACGATCTGGAAGTAGGGGTGGAGAATTGGATAAGCAAGTTTGCAGATGATACAAAGATTGGTAGTGTTGTCGACAGTGAGGAAGATTACCGTAGATTAAAAGGTGATTTAGAAAGGCTGGAGGTGTGGGCTGAGAAATGGCTGATGGAATTTAATACGGATAAGTGTGAGGTGTTACATTTTGGAAAGGCAAATCTAAATAGGTCATATGCATTAAATGGTAGGCTATTGAGATGTGCAGAGCAACAAAGGAATTTAGGAGTGATGGTAAATAGTACCCTCAAGGCTGATACTCGGGTAGATGGTGTGGTGAAGAAGGCATTTGGAATGTTGGCCTTCATAAATCGGAGTATTGAATTCAAGAGTAGGGAGGTTATGATGAAATTGTACAAGGCATTGATGAGGCTAAATTTGGAGTAATGTGTACAGTTTTGGTCACCAAATTATAGGAAAGATATAAACAAAATAGAGAGAGTGCAGAGAAGGTTCACAAGAATGTTGACAGGATTTCAAGGTTTGAGTTACAGGGAAAGGTTGTGCAGACTAGGGCTTTTTTCTCTGGAGCGTAGAAGATTGAGGGGGGACTTGATAGAGGTGTTTAAGATTTTAAAAGGGACAGACAGAGTAAATGTGGATAGGCTTTTTCAATTAAGAAAGGGGGAGATTCAAACTAGAGGACATGGTTTAAGATTGAAGGGGGAAAATTATAAGGGAAACATGAGGGGAAATTTCTTTACGCAGAGGGTGGTGGGGATGTGGAATGAGCTTCCGGTAGACGTGGTCGAGGCGGGATCATTGGTTACATTTAAGGAAAGACTGGATAGTTACATGGAGAGGAGAGGACTGGAGGGGTATGGACCGGGTGCTGGTCCGTGGGACTAGGAGGGTGGGGATTTGTTACGGCATGGACTAGTAGGGCCGAACTGGCCTGTTCTGTGCTGTAAGTGGTTATATGGTTATATATACCATTCATTCAGATGAAGGTACTGTTCCGAAGACTACTGTGAGACCCTACCCATTGATATAAGCTAATAAAAGCATTTGTTCTCCCTCCAGTCGTGAGAGCTTTTATTCATGCTTCAATTTTATTAACTTATTCCCTAACGATGGAAGCACGACTCAAGCCAGGTATGCTACTGATAGACCCACTGACCCCTGACGCGGCTGAGGAGTTCACATACTGGTTAGATTGCTTCCAGGTCTACATGAGCATGACCAGAGACATCTTTCACACCAATGAACAACAGACATACGGTCCTACATGACAAAATTTACCATGGACATACAACACATTGCAGGGAAAAGTGCCCAGTGAGTGCGTGACATGTCATTGTGGGGGAAGGATTTCCCCTTAAATCGCCGGGTTGGTGATTTAATGGGTTCATTCCCTTGCGATTTGAAAGGTGCTTCCAGCACCTTTGCCCCAGTAATTGCACCAGGTCCCAGGAGGGCTACCCAGATGCTGCAGTTTAAAAGGGGCTACTGTCACTACAACCTGCAGGACCATGACGCCAACCTTCAAAAATTCCACCAAACCGCCAAGTTCCTCAATCTCGCATATAATGAGGACAAGTGCATATTTTGCACAACCCACCTTGCCATCCTTGGCTGTGTCATTGAGAATGGAGTCATTGATCTAGACCCTAAGTGCACGCACCCCCTCCTGGAACATCCCCTCCCTCACAGCTTTAAGGCCCTGAAAAGGTGCCTGGGCTTTTTCTCTTACTATGCCCAGTGGGTCCCTAACTATGCAGACAAGGCCCGACCCCTCTTCAAATCCACCTCTTCCCTTCTGATGCCAGAGGCCTGGGCAGCCTTCAGCTGCATCAAGGCAGATATTGCCAAGGCCACAATGCATAACGTGGATGAATCTACCCCGTTCCAGGTGGAAAGTGATGCATCAGACTTCGCTCTGGCTGGCACCCTTATCCAGGCAGGCAGACCAGTTGTTTTCTTTTCCTGTACCCTTCAGGGCCCCAAAATTCGACACTACCCCGTCCAGAAGAGGCCCCAAGCCATTGTTGAGGCAGGGCGGCACTGGAGACATTACCTGGCCGGTAAACGATTTATCCTGCTAACTGGCCAACAGGTTGTTGTGTTCATGTTCAATTTGTAACTGTATAACCACGACTTCACCCCACTGGACCCCTTAAAAAAAACAAGGGGTGAATGTGGTAAACCACTATATGTATATATTTATCTGTTTGGACATTGGCTAACAGTACCTGTGCCCCCCCCCCTCCCCCACAGGCTCCTGAATGAAGGTAACTGTTCCACAGTCCCCTCCCCAATCCAGGGCAGTTGAGCAGCGTGGACGTTCCTTTGTTCTATAGCTAATAAAAGCGCATCAGTTTGCTGAACTTCAGTCTTTTGGAGTCATTGATGTGTGTATCAGGACCAAATGCAGGTAAATGGGCCTGGCCCAGAATGCCAACTTGGTCAGCATTGTCGAGTTGGGCTGAAGGGCCTTCTCTGTGCTGGATGACTCCATGACTGGATGACTTACAGCTTGAAGTATTTGGGACAAGGGAGTGCTGGAAATACAAATTTATTCAGATTAGGTGCACTGGTCGACATCAATATTTACAGAGTATTTTGCAAACACAATGAAATGTATAACTGTTGTTTTATACATAATATTTATGAAAATGTATATCACATAACACATTACAAAAGCATTTATTTATACACTGTACTTGCAATAAAGAATCTGGCAGTATAAGAAAAATAAACTCAATGCCAGCTACAACTGGTGCAGAATCCCTGATAGGAGCCAAGAAAAGGGACCACATCACCCCTATTCTCCCCTCCCTCCACTGGTTGCCAGTACAGCTCAGAATAGATTTTAAAGTTCTCCAGTTTGTTTACAATGCCCTTAATGGACGAGTCCCCTCCTACATCACCGATCTCCTAATGCCCTACTCCACTTCGAGACCCCTCAGATCGGCCAATTTAGGGCGCTTGTTCCATGCTCAGATCGCGAACTCAGGGGAGATCGTACCTTTGTGATTGCAGCCCCCAAACTGTGGAACAACGTTTCTCCCTCCATCAAATCAGCCCCTTCCTTCAACTCTTTCAAATCCAGGCTGAAGTTGTATTTTCACTCACAAGCATTTTGAAGTGATTGTCGATTGTTGCCATGGTTGTATGTACAATTCTAAACCTTGGGATCCCGTTTTATAGGGCACTTTAAATAGCTGCTGAAGTTAAAGTGTGATTTATGATCTGTACAGCACTTTGGTCCACGGGAGTTGTTTTAAATGTGCTATATAAATTAAATAAACTAAACTATTTTAACATTTAACAAGAATTTGGACAGGTACATAGATGGAAGAGGTATGGAGGGCTGTGGGCTGGGTGCAGTTCAGTGGGGCGAGGCAAAAAAAATGACTTGGCACAGACTAGAGGGGCCGAGGTGGCTTGTTTCTGTGCTGTAACTGTTCTATGGTTCCAATTAACTCATGATACATTTCATTCAGGGATTCAGATTCTCGATATTCAGGGATTCAGATTCTCGATATCCTTGGGCTGTAGAAGGTTGGAATGCAGCCTGAATGTTGCACATCTATGATACAACTATGCACAAAGCCAAATATATCATAGAACATGGAACAGGCTCTTTGGGGAGGAGTCACGTGATGGAGTAGTGGCCGGACGGTGAACTCCAGCCCTCTCCAGAAAAGTCGGGAAAAACAAAGGAAAACACAAAGGCACAGAAATAAAAGTTAAAGAAAAGTGAGTATAAAGGTGGAAAGAAGATGGCGACGAAAAAAGAAAAATCAAAATCAACGGTAAGAAGAGAGGAAGAGAAGACAACGGAAGAAGAAGGAGAAGGCCTTACCTGCTCGAAGAGGCCCGCGGTGGAGAGAGAAACCCGCTCCCTCAGGTCGGTAAAAAGTGGACTACAAAAATGGCTCACTGAGCCGAGTAAAAGTGCGCAACCGCGCATGCACGAGGAGTCGCACATGCGCGATGCGCATGCAAAAAAACACACCGACGGGAGGGGGGACCAGCTGGGGAGTCGATCTCCACAGCCGGCAATGACAGCTGCAGAACACCTGCAGCAAGAAGAGACCACAGAAGACAATAGAAACAAGAAAGAAGAGAAGAAAAGGGCAACAAAGAAACAACAGATGGCCAACCCAGAGGAAGAAGAAGAGGAAGAGGAAGAGTACAGGGAAATAGAAGAAGAAGGGAAAGGCAAGATAAAGGATATACTTTATCCTTTATCCAAGATAAAGGATATATTAAAGGATACATGGAGTCATTTAAAGAATGGCAAGCGCAAGAATTTAATGATTTAAGAAGAAGAATAAACAATACAGAAGAGAAAATGAATAAAATAGATATGACCTTATCAGAAATGGGAAAAAGAATGGACAAGGTGCAAGAACGAGAAGCAGCAGTAGAAATGGAGGTAGAGGACTTAAAAAAGAAATTAGAGGAATCTAATAAAAAAGTTATAGAGACACAAGGACTGTTAGCTCATAAAATAGATATAATGGAAAATTATAACAGAAGAAATAACATAAAGATAGTGGGCCTTAAGGAAGATGAAGAAGGCAAGAATATGAGAGAGTTTATAAAAGATTGGATCCCCAGGATCCTAGGATGTCCAGAACTACAGCAAGAAATGGAAATAGAAAGGGCACATAGAGCATTGGCCTTTAAACCATAACCACAACAAAAGCCAAGATCTATTTTAGTAAAATTCCTAAGATATACTACAAGAGAAAAGGTACTGGAGAAGACAATGGAAAAAGTAAGAGAGGGCAACAAGCCACTGGAGTACAAAGGGCAAAAAATCTTCATTTATCCAGATATAAGTTTTGAGCTCCTGAAGAAGAGAAAGGAGTTCAATACAGCAAAGGCGATTTTATGGAAGAAAGGGTATAAATTTATACTAAAGCATCCAGCGGTATTGAAAATATTTATTCCAGGACAACAAAACAGACTATTCTCGGATCCAGAGGAAGCACGAAAATTTGCAGAACAATTACAAAATAGACTGAAGGATGAAGACGTGTAGCGAGAGTACAAAAGACTGAGAACTAAAAAGACACATAAGTTTTGAACTCCTGAAGAAGAGAAAGGAGTTCAATACATCGAAAATGATCTTATGGGGAAAAAAAAACTATTCTCGGATCCAGAGGAAGCAAGGAAATTTGAAGAACAACTACAAAACAACCAGAGAGATGAAGATATGTAATAAGAATAAAAATGACCACGATTTATATGTATGTGGGTAAAGAGGTATATGTGTGTATATGTATAATGTGCATACATGAATGTATCCGTATTTAGAGGAAAATATAGATAGTATAGACAAGAATTAATAAGGGAAGGAAATGGAATAGAGGGAATAAGGAGGGAACTAAAAGAGTGACCTTTGTTACATATGAAAAGTGAAATCTTTTCTGGGGGGGGCTGGGTGGGGGGGGGAGTTGCGGTCACTGCAAAATCAGCTGACGCTTGCGAGTGAATTTGCAAATCCAAATGGAGAGGGGAGATGTGGTTGTCCGACAAGGGATAAAGGACAACTCAGGAGGGGAAGGGGAGATTGGGGCTAAAGAAGTTTTAAATAGGAGAATAAGGAAAATGTTTGATGTTTTAGGAATGTTGTCTTATAAAGGGTTCAAAACAAGAAAACAGAAATGGATAAGAAGGAAAGGTAATGATGGAGAAACGGAAAGGGAAGATAAACAAAGTATAAAATGGCTACGTTGAACTATATGACTTTAAATATTAATGGAATAC
The DNA here is from genome assembly GCF_036971445.1 of Narcine bancroftii. NCBI lineage: Eukaryota > Metazoa > Chordata > Chondrichthyes > Torpediniformes > Narcinidae > Narcine > Narcine bancroftii. Next base: position 152,408,732 of record NC_091469.1, read on the forward strand.
ATAACCAAATTAAAAGGAAGAAACTGCTAAATTTACTGAAAAAAGAAAAAATTGATATAGCATTTGTGCAAGAAACACATTTGACTGAATTGGAGCACAAGAAATTAAAGAGAGATTGGGAAGGACACGTAACAGCAGCATCGTATAATTCAAAAGCAAGAGGAGTAGCTATATTAATTAGTAAAAATGTGCCATTTAAAATAGAAGAGGAAATAATAGATCCAGCAGGGAGATATGTAATGATAAAATGTCAGATATATTTGGAGTTTTGGAATCTACTCAATGTATATTCACCTAACGAAGAAGATCAAAAGTTTATGCAAGATATCTTTTTGAAGGTAGCAGATACGCAAGGGAACATATTAATAGGAGGGGACTTCAACCTGAATCTAGATTCAAATATGGACAAAACTGGGAAAAAAAATTAACAGAAAGAACAAAGTAACCAAATTTATAATTAAATCAATGCAAGAAATGCAACTTTTGGATATATGGAGGAAACAAAACCCAAAGGAAAAGGAATATTCATATTACTCAGCTAGACATAAAACATACTCAAGAATAGACCTATTTTTGTTATCAGCTCGTATGCAAGATAGAGTAAGAAAAACAGAATATAAAGCTAGAATATTATCGGACCATTCACCCTTAATATTGACAATAAAGTTAGAGGACATCCCTCCAAGAATGTATAGATGGAGATTAAACCCCATGCTACTTAAAAGGCAGGATTTTAGAGAATTTATTGAAAAACAAATAAAAATGTATTTTGAAATAAATACGGAATCAGTGGAAGATAAGTTTATACTATGGGATGCAATGAAAGCATTCATTAGAGGGCAAATAATAAGTTATGTAACCAAGATGAAGAAGGACTATAATCAGGAAACAGAGCAGTTGGAAAGGGAAATAGTAAATATAGAAAAAGAATTAGTAATGAAGGAAGATACAACTAAAAGAAGAGAATTGGCAGATAAAAAAATAAAATATGAAACGTTACAAACATATAAGGTGGAGAAGAATATAATGAAGACAAAACAGAAATATTATGAACTAGGTGAAAAAACACACAAAATCCTAACATGGCAGCTTAAGACAGAACAAGCTAAGAAAATGGTATTGGCATCAAGGAAAAAAGACAAACAAATTACATATAATCCAAAAGAAATTAAGGAAAACTTTAGAGAATTCTATGAACAATTATACCAAACTGAAAACGAAGGGAAAGAAGGGAAAATAGATGAATTTCTAACTAAAATTGAACTACCAAAACTACAAATAGAGGAACAAAATAAATTAACAGAGCCATTTGGAATAGTAGAAATACAAGAGATAACAAAAAAATTACCAAATAATAAGACACCAGGAGAGGATGGATTCCCAATAGAATTCTACAAAACATTTAAAGACTTATTAATTCCGCCCCTCCTGGAAGTAATCAACCAGATTGATAAAACACAAAGCTTACCAGATTCATGTAAAACAGCAATAATTACAATAATACTAAAGCAAGGGAAAGATCCACTCTCACCAGCGTCATATAGACCAATATCTTTACTTAACACAGATTATAAGATAATAGCTAAACTATAAGCAAACAGATTAGCAGAGTATGTACCGAAAATGGTAAATTTAGACCAAACTGGATTTATCAAAAAAAGACGCACAACAGACAATATTTGTAAATTTATTAACTTAATTCATGCAGTAGAAGGGTATAAAGCACCTACAGTAGCAGTTGCTTTAGACGCAGAGAAGGCCTTTGACAGAGTAGAATGGAATTATTTGTTCAAAGTATTGCAAAAATTCAGTTTACCGGAGAAGTATATTAATTGGATTAAAGCATTATATAAGGGACCGTTAGCGAAAGTGACAATAAATGGACATGTATCAAAGCAATTTAACTTAAGCAGGTCAACACGGCAGGGATGCCCACTATCACCTTTATTGTTTGCGTTAGCTATAGAACCACTAGCAGAATTGATAAGAACAGATAATAATATAAAAGGAATAAAAATAAAAGACAAGGAATATAAAATCAGTTTATTTGCGGATGATGTTATAGTGTACTTAACAGAACCAGAACTATCAATAAAAGAATTATATAAGAAATTGAAGGAATATGGAGAAGTGTCGGGTTACAAGATAAACGTAAATAAAAGTGAAGCAATGCCTATGAATAATGCGGATATCTCAAAATTTAAGAAGGAATCTCCATTTAGATGGCAAATGCAAGCAATAAGGTACCTAGGTGTACAAATAAACAAAAATCTTGGCCAACTATATAAACTCAATTATTATCCACTAATGAAAAAATTACAGGACGATTTAGAGCATTGGAAAGATTTACCACCAACACTAATAGGAAGGATAAACTGTATTAAAATGAACATTTTTCCAAGGATAATATACTTATTTCAGGCATTGCCAATACAACTGACAGAGAAATTCTTCAAGGAGTTAAAGAAAATAATAAGGAAATTTTTATGGAGAGGGGGGAAACCGAGGATAGCACTAGATAAATTAACAGAATGGTATAAACAAGGAGGCTTGCAACTGCCAAATTTTAAAAATTATTATAGAGCCGCACAATTAGATTGGACGAGATTAGAATTAGATAAAATAGGGGAAAAGATACCTGAACACATATTATATAAATGGGATGAAAAATTGGTACAACATAGAACTTCTCCAGTATTACATCATCTCCTCAATATTTGGAAGAAGATTCATGTAGAAAGAAATAAAACAAATTATCAATTACCAAAACTAATATTGACGCAAAACAAGTTACTCCCTTTTACAATAGATAACCTTTCCTTTAGAGAATGGGAAAAAAAAGGGATTAAAAGAATAGAAAATTGTTTTTCAGGAAATAGATTCTTATCCTTTGAACAAATGAAAGATAAGTACAATATAACTCAAGATACAGTGTTGGCATATTACCAATTGAGATCCTACTTGAAGGATAAATTAGGAAGCAGCTTGAGTTTGCCAGAGGGAAGTAACTTTGAATATGTGATTACAGATACAATGTTAATCAAAAGATTTATAACAAATATGTATATTAAACTGCAAGAAAAGGAGAATGAGGAAACAAATGGTAAAACTAAACAAAAATGGGAACAAGATTTAAATATAAAGATAAAAAAGGAAACATGGGAGAAGTTATGCTCCGGAACGATGAGAAATACAATAAATACGAGGTTACGTATGATACAATATAACTGGATACACAGGCTATACATTACACCTCAAAAGTTAAATAAATGGGACCCAACAGTATCTGATAGATGTTTTCAATGTAAAAAAGAAATGGGAACAACAATTCATGCAATCTGGACATGTGAGAAAGTAAAAAAATTTTGGGAAGATCTAAATCAGATATTAAATAAAATAACAGAAAACAATATACTAAAGAATCCAGAGATCTTCCTCCTAAGTAACATAAAAAACAAAGAATTTGGAATTGATTTGGAGGATGCACAAAAAAGATTTGTTAAGATAGCTCTAGCCGTAGCAAAAAAATGTATTATGTCAACCTGGAAATTGGAAGATAATTTGAAAATACAACAATGGTATATAGAAATGAATAAATGTATTCCATTGGAAAAAATAATATATAGTTTAAGAAATAATATTGAAATATTCGAACAAATTTGGGAGCCTTACATTAAATACAATAGCGAAAACCTACCGGGGACAGTCATTACCTAAGTTAACGGAAGGAAAAGGAAATGAAAAGAATGGACTCAGTAGAATTTCTGGTGTATTTTTATTGAATGACAACATTGTCTGACTGGTTTAATGTATCCTAGAATGTATATCTTAAATGGACGGGAGGGGGGGAGGTAGGGAGGGTGGGATGGGAGGAGTTGGGGGGGGAGAAAATGGCACTGTATATGTGTGAAAAGTAAAAAGTGTGTACCATGGTTAATTTGATTTATGGTGTGAAAAATAAAAAATAAAAAAAAATAAACAGAACAGGCTCTTTGGCCCAGCTTGACCATGCCAACCAAGTTAGCATTCAGGGCTAGTTCCATTTGCCTGTGTTTGGCCCATATCCTCTTAACCCATCCTATCCATTTATCTGTCCAATTTCTTTTCTTAAACATTGCAGTAGTACCTGCCTCAGCCACCTCCTCCGGCAATCCGTTCCATGTACCCTCTGTGTCAAAAAAAGTTACCCCTCAGGTTCCTGTTAAATCTCTCCTCCACTCACCTCAAACCTATGTCCTCTGGTTACAGACTCCCCTACTCTGGGCAAAAGACAGCATTCACTGGATGTGTTCCTGTCATAATTTTGAACACCTCTCTGAGATCATCTTTCATCCTCCTGCAGTCCAAGGAATGAAGCCCTAGCCTGCTCAACCTCTTCTTGTAGCTCAGGACCCCTCCCCCCCACCTTCCCAAGTCCTGGTCACATTCTTGTGAATCTTCTCTGCACCCTCTCCAGTTTGATGACATCTTTCCTGCAGCGCGGTGACCAAAAATGAACATGATTCACCAAATGGGGCCTCACCAATGTCTTATACAACTGCAACATGACCTCCCAACTTGTATACTCGATACTCAGACTTATGAAGCCCAATGTGTGCCTTATGAAGCAAAAGTCCATTTTGACCACTCTGTCGACCTGTGATGACACTTTCAACGTTCCTGTACTCCTGGATCCCTCTGCTCCATAACATTTCCAGATCCCAACCATTCACCATAGAATATAGAACATAGAATATCACAGCACAGTACAGACCCTTTGGCCCACCATGTTGTGCCAATCTATATCTTCTTTGGCTTGGCTTCGCGGACGAAGATTTATGGAGGGGGTAAAAAGTCCACGTCAGCTGCAGGCTCGTTTTTGGCTGACAAGTTAGATGCGGGACAGGCAGACACGATTGCAGCGGTTGCAAGGGAAAATTGGTTGGTTGGGGTTGGGTGTTGGGTTTTTCCTCCTTTGCCTTTTGTCAGTGAGGTGGGCTCTGCGGTCTTCTTCAAAGGAGGTTGCTGCCCGCCAAACTGTGAGGCGCCAAGATGCACGGTTTGAGGCGATATCAGCCCACTGGCGGTGGTCAATGTGGCAGGCACCAAGAGATTTCTTTAGCCAGTCCTTGTACCTTTTCTTTGGTGCACCTCTGTCACGGTGGCCAGTGGAGAGCTCGCCATATAACACGATCTTGGGAAGGCGATGGTCCTCCATTCTGGAGACGTTATCCATCCAGCGCAGCTGGATCTTCAGCAGCGTGGACTCGATGCTGTCGACCTCTGCCATCTCGAGTACTTCGACGTTAGGGGTGTAAGCGCTCCAATGGATGTTGAGGATGGAGCGGAGACAACGCTGGTGGAAGCGTTCTAGGAGCCGTAGGTGGTGCCGGTAGAGGACCCATGATTCGGAGCCGAACAGGAGTGTGGGTATGACAACGGCTCTGTATACGCTTATCTTTGTGAGGTTTTTCAGTTGGTTGTTTTTCCAGACTCTTTTGTGTGGTCTTCCAAAGGCGCTATTTGCCTTGGCGAGTCTGTTGTCTATCTCATTGTCGATCCTTGCATCTGATGAAATGGTGCAGCCGAGATAGGTAAACTGGTTGACCGTTTTGAGTTTTGTGTGCCCGATGGAGATGTGGGGTGGCTGGTAGTCATGGTGGGGAGCTGGCTGATGGAGGACCTCAGTTTTCTTCAGGCTGACTTCCAGGCCAAACATTTTGGCAGTTTCCGCAAAGCAGGACGTCAAGCGCTGAAGAGCTGGCTCTGAATGGGCAACTAAAGCGGCATCATCTGCAAAGAGTAGTTCACGGACAAGTTTCTCTTGTGTCTTGGTGTGAGCTTGCAGGCGCCTCAGATTGAAGAGACTGCCATCCGTGCGGTACCGGATGTAAACAGCGCCAATCTATATATAACTACAAAAAAAAACAAACCCCCTTTTTACCTCATAACCCTCTATTTTTCTTTCATCCATGTGCCTGTCTAAGAGTTTCCTTATCGCCCATATTCTTCCAGCCTCCACCACCATCCTTAGCAAGGCATTCCAGGCCCCCACAACTCTCCACGTAAAAAACTTACCCTTGATGTCTCCCCTAAACTTCCCTCCCTCAACTTTGTACAGATGTCCATTGGAGTTTGCTGATCCTGCTCCAGGAAACAAGTGCTGTAAGTCCACCCTATCTATGCCTCTCATAATTTTGAAGACCTCTATCAAGTCTCCTCTCATCCTTCTATGCTCCAAAGAGAAAGTCCCAGCTCTGATAACCTTGCCTCATAAGACTTGTTTCCCAATCCAGGTAACATCCTGGAAAATCTCCTCTGCCCCCTCTTCATAGTTTCCACATCCTTCCTATAATGAGGTGATCAGAACTGAACACAATACTCTAAGTGTGGTCTTACCAGAGATTTGTAGAGCTGCAACATGACCTTTCGACTCTTGAACTCATTCCCCCTATTAATGAAGCCCAGCATCCCATAGGCCTTCTTAACTATCCTATCAACCTGTGCAGTGACCTTAAGGGATGTATGGATTTGAACCCCAAGGTCCCTCTGTTCATCCACACTCTGAAGTAACCGACCATTAACCCTGTACTCAACCTTCTGGTTTGTCCTTCTAAAATGCATCGCCTCACACTTATCCGGATTGAAATCCATCTGCCACTTTTCTGCCCAACTCTGCATCCTGTCTCTATGAAACTTTCGACAACCTTCAGCTCCATCCACAACTCCTCCAACCTTGATGTCATCCACAAACTTACTGACCCATCCTTCCACCTCTTCATCCAGGTCATTTATAAAAACCACAAAGAGCAGGGGTCCCAGAACTGATCTTTGTGGAACTCCACTAGTCACTGACATCCAGGCAGAATTTTCCCTCCACTACTACTCTCCGCTTTCTACATGCAAGCCAATTTTTTATCCACACAGCCAAAGATCCACTGGTCCCATGGTTCAGACTTTCTGGATGAGTCTCTCGTGGGGGACCTTGTCAAATACCTTGCTAAAATCCATGTAGACCACATCTACCACCCTTCCCTCATCAATTTCTTTTATTATCTCCTCAAAAAACTTAATTAGGCTTGTAAGGTACAACCTTCCGTTCACAAAGCCATGTTGACTATCCTTGAGTAGACTGGACTTCTCCAGATATTCATAGATCCTATCCTTAAGAATCCTCTCCAATAGTTTGCACACCACTGACCTAAGACTCACCGGTCTATAATTCTCAGGATTCCCTCATTACCTTTTTTAAACAAGGGGACTACATTTGCCATTCTCCAATCCTCCAGCATTTTTCCTGCAGCCAAAGAGGATTCAAAGATCATAGCTACTGCCCCAGCTATCTCTTTTCTCACTTTCCACAGCAGCCTGAGGTACATCACGTCCGGCCCCAGGGACTTATTGATCTTGATGTTTTTAAGAAGATCCAACACTTCCTCTTCCTTAATCTCCACATTATCCAACACACAGGCCTGTTCAATTTCATCCTCACCCTGATCAAGGCCCTCTTCTCTTGTGAATAATGAAGCAAAATATTCATTTCGGACCTCCCCAGCCTCCTCTGCCTCCAGGCCACATGTTGCAGCCCCACCTTCATTCTCATCATGCTTCGGTTCTTCATATACACATAGAGCACCTTGGGTTTTCCTTAATTCTACATGCTAAGGCTTCTCATGTCCCCTTCAAGCTCTCTTAAGTCCTTTCTTAAGTTTCTTCCTGGCTATCCTACATTTCACGCGAGTCCATCCTGTTTCCTGCATCCTATATCAAACATATGTTTCCTTCTTCCTCTTGACTAGTTGCCTGACCTGTTTCGTCAGCCATGGTTCCCTTTTCATACCATTTTTTCCTTGTCCCAGTGGGACAACCCTATCTTGAACCCAGCACAAGTGGTCCCTAAACTTCATCCACATTATTTCAGTGCTTTCACCCTTGAACATCTCTTTCCAATTTACTCTCCTTTGTTCCAGCCTCATCCCTTCTTAATTAGCCCTTCCCCAGTTTAGCACTTTCCCAGTTTGACTCATTTCATCCTTTTCATTGGGCTATGTTGAAGCTGAGGGAACTGTGGTCATTCTCACCTAAATGCAAGATGCAGATATCTGCACCAGTAGGTGCATGACTATAAATACAGAGTATGAATAAGAATATTGGTTCATCAGAATCTTGTGTGGAAATATCTCGGGCAGTCTGACATAGAGACAAATGGCTTTTATCTCGACACTTTCTTTTCTATAACCTAATCAATCACGAGTCAGTAATTTGCCTTCAGTTCTCTATGAACAATTTTAGTTGACAATCCCTTATTTTGATTGACTTCTGGGAGCGCAGACGAGTGGCCCCCATGAAGAGATTCTGTTCTTGCCTCAATAATTATTGCTTTGAAAACAACTGTGTGACATGATCTACTTGTTATCAGTTCATCTTGACTTCTCCAAGCAATTCATAATTCTCCATGAGCCAGTTCCTCAATCATTAATTACACTGGACGACAATTTTTTTCAAAAGGTTTGTTTCCTGAAAAAAATGGGGACTATGATAAACAACTTCAAGCTGAACACAAGGATAATTTCAGATTAACTGCATCACGTAGAAAGTTGGAGAAACATTAAATTAATGAATTTCGCATGGTTAATCTCATAATGACGCTGACACTTGGTGTTGGTTCAAATGACATAAAATGTTTTGCCACTGATTTTCGTTTGTATTCAGCATCTATTGCCTCTCGCGTCAGTGTCCAACAACAGTTGCCCTGATACCACTTTTCCATGGTCACAATGTCCTGGTGAAACCTTTCACCACGTTCATCACTGGCTGCACCAAGATCAGCAGGGAAGAAGTCCAAGTTGTGAATGCAGAAATGAATTTTCAATGACATGTGGCACCTCATGGTTTTGTATCCTTGAAGTAGAGTTGAAATATGACAGGAAATCACAAAATACATGATAATCTAAAAAAATGTTAAGGTGAGTTCGGAATCAGAAACAAAATTTATTGTCATGAACAAGTCAATGAAATTTGATGTTTTGCAGCAGTATCGTCGTACAAACATTCATATTATAACCATTTTACAACATTACTATAAATTAAAAAAAATTAAAATAATAATGCACGAAAAGTAAGGCCGTGGGGAAAAATGTTCATTGATCATTTAGGAATCTGATGGCAGTGGGGAAAAAGCTGTCCTTGTGTCGTTGAGTGCTCGTCCTTAGGTTCCTATACCTTGAGGAGTCACGTGATGGAGTAGTGGCCGGTAGGAGAATACCAGCCCTCTCCAGAAAAGAAGGAAAAAAGTGAGGAAAAAACAAAGCCCCAGACACACAAACCACAGCAAATAAAAAAATAAAGGTGTGGAGGAAATGGCACCAAAGAAAGAAAAGCCAAAAACAACGGGAAGAAAAGAAGAAGGAAAGATGCCAGAAGAGAAAGGTGAAGGCCTTAACTGCACAAAAAAGCAGGGACCCACCGTGGAAAGAGGATCCCGCTCCCCGAGGTTAGTGGAGACCCCGCAGGGTCACGACCCACCGACCGCAGGACTGCAAAAATGGCTCACTGAGCCAAACAGGGGTGCGCAACTGCGCACAACAAGAACACCGATGGGAGGGGGGACCAGCTGTGGAGTGGAACTCTACAGCATGAACAGCTGAGAATGACCCGACAGCAGGGCTCCCAGTGGGAAGATACAGAAAATAACTGGAACGGGAGGGGTGAGAATGAAAAAAGGAAACCAGAGACACAACAGATAACCAACCCAGAAGAAGAGGACCAACATCAAGACACCATTAAAAAAAATACCCAACAAATTGAGACAAAATGCCCAACAAGAAAGTCAGAAGAGACACAGATACAAGGAAGAGAAGTAGAAGACACAAACCCTTGAGCAGTCACAGAAGAAGCTGAAGGAGAACATCAAGCTCTGCACAGAGAAATAGAAGATAAAGTGAATGGACAGTACATAGATTAAAATTTTTAGTGAAATAAAAAGAAAAATTAAAAGTCCAGAAGAAAAAGTGAGTAGAATAGAGCTGGTCATGACAGATGTAGGGAAAAGATTAGAGAAGGTGGAAGAACATGTAATGGTGGTAGAAATGGAAGTGGACGACTTAAAAAGAAAATTGGAAGGAACTGATAAAAAAGTTAAAGAAACACAGGAGTTGTTAGCTCAGAAGATGGATATACTGGAAAACTATAGTAGGCGAAACAATATAAAGATAGTGGGCCTTAAGGAAGATGAAGAAGGCAAAGATATGAAAGAATTTATAAAAGAATGGATCCCAAAAGTCCTGGGAATGCCAGAAATGCAGGAAGGAATGGAAATAGAAAGGGCACAGAGAACATTAGCCCCGAAACCACAGTCACAACAAAAACCAAGATCAATTTTAGTAAAATTCCTAAGATATACGACAAGAGAAAATATATTGGAGAAGGCAATGAATAAAATGAGAGAAGACAAAAAACCACTGGAATACAAAGATCAAAAAAAAAAAATTTTTCTACCCAGACATAAGTTTTGAGCTCCTGAAGAAGAGGAAGGAGTTTAACGCAGCAAAATCGATCCTATGGAAGAAAGGCTATAAATTTATGTTAAGATATCCAGCGGTGCTAAAAATAGTTATCTCGGGGCAGCAAAGCAGACTGTTCTCGAATCTGGAGAAAGCACGAGAATTTGCAGAACATCTGCAAGACAGAAAGAGAGATGAAGAGATGTAACAAGAACAAAGAATGACGACAAACTACATATAAAGAAGAAAAATAATGTATAAATAAGAACTAAGAAGGGGAAGAAAAGGGAAGGAAAGAAGTAAGGGGGAATAAAGAGGGTGAACTTTGTTATATGTGAAGATAAAAGTCTTTTCTGGAGGTGGCTGGGTGGGAGAGAATAACAGTCACTGCAAAATCAGTTGACGCTTGCGAGTGGGTTCACAGTCCAAATGGAGAGGGGAGTTGTGGTTGCCCAGCAAGGGACAAGGGGCAACTCAGAGGGGGGGGGTGAACACTTGGGGTTAAGGGAATTTTAGATGTGGGAATGGTTGAAATATTTTATGTTTTAGAAGTGTTGTCTTACAGTGTGTTAAAAAAAAAACAGAAATGGGGAAAAGGTGGTGGTGAGGAAGTGGAAATAAGATGTAAACAAAGTATGAAATGTATTTTTTTTTCTTTTTATCTTTTTTTTAAAAAAAAATCACGGGGGACCCGACTCGACCCAACTCTGGAACTCTCCTCCCGCTCGAACCCCTCCCCAGACTCCGCGGGACACGGGTGTCTCTGACCTTGGGAGCTCGATCAAAACCGGAGGAAAGTCAAGTCTTGCGCTGAAATCAAAGTATGAAATGGACATGTTGAACTATATGACTATAAATATTAATGGAATACATAACCAAATCAAAAGGAAGAGGCCATTAAATTTACTGAAGAAAGAAAAAATTGTTATAGCATTCGTGCAGGAAACGCATCTAACTGAAGTGGAACACAAGAAATTAAAGAGAGATTGGATAGGGGACATAACGGCAGCATCATATAATTCAAAAGCCAGAGGTGTAGCTATATTAATCAATAAAAATGTACCAATCAAAATAGAGGAGGAAATAATAGATCCAGCAAGGAGATATGTAATGATAAAGTGTCAGATATATTCAGAATTTTGGAATTTGGTCAATGTATATGCACCTAATGAAGAGGATCAAAAATTTATTCAAGATATCTTTTTGAAGATTACAGATATGCAGGGGAATATACTGATAGAAGGGGACTTTAACCTTAATTTGAACTCAAAGATAGATAAAACTGGAAAAAAAGACTAGCAGAAAGAACCAAGTAACCAAATTTATTGTTAAATCAATGCAGGAAATGCAACTTTTGGATATATGGAGGAGGCAACACTCAAAGGAGAAGGAATACTCATATTATTCGGGTAGACATAAAACATACTCAAGGATTGACCTGTTCCTGTTGTCAGCCCATATACAAGGGAGAGTTAGGAAAACAGAATATAAAGCTAGATTGCTATCGGATCACTCACCCCTGTTATTAGCAATAGAGCTGGAGGACATCCCACCGAGAACGTATAGATGGAGATTAAACTCCATGCTACTTAAAAGACAGGATTTCAGAGAATTCATTGAGCGCCAAATTAAAATGTACTTTGAAATAAATATGGAATCAGTGAAAGATAAATTTATACTATGGGATGCAATGAAAATGTTTATCAGAGGGCAGATAATAAGTTATGTAACTAAGATGAAGAAGGACTACAATTGGGAAATAGGACAGCTGGAAAGTACAGAAAGAACTAGCAATAAGGGAAGATACAACAAAAAGAAGAGAATTGGCGGACAAAAAATTAAAATACGAAACACTACAAACGTACAAGGTGGAGAAGAACATAATGAAGGTTCCTATAACTTTTTCCCCAATGGTAGTAGAGTGAAAAGGGCAGGGACTGGGTGATGGGGATCTTTGAGGATAGAGGTTGCTTTTTTAAAAGACACCGCCTCATGTAGATGTCCTCGATGGAGTGAAGTCTGGTGACTGTGATGTCGTAGGCCAAGTTAACAACCCTCTGGAGTAGTGGTTCTCAAACTTTTTCTTTCCACTCACATCCCACTTTAAGTAATCTCTATGCCATTGGTGCTCTGTGATTAGTAAGGGATTGCTTAAGGTGGTATATGGGTGGAAAGAAAAAGTTTGAAAACCACTGTTTTAATCGTACCTCATTGGCTCGTTATGTGCACGGTTTCAGAACTCCAAAGGAAATGGGGCAATGACAATTTTTCTCAAGCAAAATATTTCAGAAACAACTGGGTCTAGAGCAGTGATTCCCAACCTTCCCTTCCCACATCACGTCCCACCTTAAGCAATCCCTTACTAATCACAGACCACCAATGGCATAGGGATTACTCACATCTGGGATGTGAGTGGAAAGATAAAAGGTTGAGAACCACTGCTCTGGAGTTTATTCTTGTCCAGAGAGTTGGCTCCTCCACACCAGACAGTGATGCAACCAGTCAGAATGTTCTCCACTGTACACCTGTAGATGTTTACGAGACTCTTCGTTGACATACCGAATCTCCTCAGACACTTCACCAAGTATAGCCGCTGGCGAGCCTTCTTTGCGATTGCATCAACATGGAGGCTCCAGGACAGATTCTCGGAGAGGGTTGCAGAATTTGAAGTTCTTAACCCTCTCCTCTACTGAGCCCTTGATGAGGCCTGGGATGCGTTCCCCTGTCTTCTGAGTTTTTGTGATCAGATGCCCAAAATCCATAAAATACACCCAAAAGGGTTGAGGAAGCAACATCTTCATTGTCCAGTGCTATTGCCTTCAGAAAGAACCTCAGATAACATTCCAATCTTCCAATAGATGCACAGACAATTCCAGGGAACTTCCTTTACCAGTGTGACCACAGTATAACATTCAATGGTTCTCCTGCCTTGCTTGGGGGTCCCTGCATTAAAACCGCAAGCAATGCTTGAGAGGAGTTTGAAAGGGAATTGGAAAATCAAGAGAACCAAATATAAAGCAAGATGTTCTCATCAACAGGAAGCACTAACCCTTTCTCTTGCACATTCCCAATGCAGGGCTCAGGCCCTGTTGTGGGGCCTTCTGAATTTTCCAGCACTTTTGTGCACTGCACTAGACCATATGATATAGGAGCAGAAATAGGCTGTTCAGCCCATCGAATACATTTTCCCACTCACCCCCACTGCCCAGCCTTCTCCCTATAACCTTTGAAGCCCTGGCTAATCAAGATCCATTTTCCTGGAACATGTACTGCGTAAAAAGCTTGGAACGGGAATGAGGGTGCTATTCCAGTTCTGACTTTTTACCTCCTGGACCCTCTGTTATTTTCCCGGACGCCTGCAGCCTAAACTGAACTGCAGGCATTCCATGACCAAGGCGCGATGACACACTGGGGAATGTTGCCTAAGCTCGCAGATAGAAACGGAGATTTGCAGTTTTGGATGTTCCTGTGTGAACGACCATTGCCAGGATGTCAGAGACTCTTCATAACGGTAAAATCCCACCAAGTCTATGTAAAAAAACCCATGTCTGTATAAATACATCCAATGACTTGGCCTCCACAACCAATTGTGGCAACAATTTCCAAAGATTCACCACCCTCTGGCTCAAGAAATCCTTCTGCATCTCTGTTGTAAGCAGATGCCCTTCTAGCCTGAAGTTGTGCCCTTTTTTTTTAAATTTTATTTTTGTCTTTCCAAGACTCTCACAAATCCAGAACAACACAATCTTTCTCAACTATGATTCAATACATTCAGAGTCCATTTCCCCGCGCCCCCCGCCCACCCCTCTCCCTTCCCTCCTAGACCTTAATACCACAAGGAAAAGATAATGTAAATTAAACAAATATTAAAAAAAACAAAAATCTATAGAGTCACCAACCCTTAAAGGAACCAAATATAAACCCAGAGAAACAAAATCAACTGAAAAAGATACGAAACAAGAGTAGGTCATTTCATTTCATGATTAGTATGGATTTCTATCTTTCTTCCATTTGGAAGAGGTGTAACTATATCTGCGTACCTATCTGCTGCAGATAAGGCTGCCATACCCTAACAAATGTACAAGTTGTACCTTCTTATCCTGGACTCTCCCACCATGGGAAACAACCTTCCTACATCTTCTCCATCCACACCTTTCAACATTTAAAATATTTCAGAAAGATCTTTCTGTGGTGATACGTAATTACACTTTTAGGTCACCAGGGGTCATCCCGGTGACCTTGTATAAAAAGCAGACCAGAGCTACAGTCTAGTCTTCCAGGTTCATCTTGCAGAGAGACAAGACCTCTTAGTGTACATATTAGTTTAATAAAGCTGTCTTATACTCGCACTGCTGGTGTGGTTATTTTCAGTACAATTTAATAAACTAATATAGCTACTAGGATGGAAGCTGCTTTTGTTCCAACGCGCATTCCCGACCACCTGGAGATTCTTCCTGAGGAATGGAATCTGGGGACGACCAGCACGCATGTGCATCCGAGGATAGAGACGGCGAGGGGCCGCTGTACTGGAATCATGGTGGAATGCGAGAAAAACCACAGAAGTACAATAGGGCAGGTAAGAAACAGCCAAGAGCCCTGCCTGCCTTTGGGTTTGCCGGTACAGGCACCACCAACCCTAAACCCCGGTCCAATCGGAAAGGGGCCACTACAAGTGTGGGTGGAAAGATCTCTACAAGTCGTGCTCCCGATCACCACATATGTGCAGAATTCCTGACCACTCCAGAGCCAGGGAAAGCAGACACCGCTACCGTCACTCCCCCAGAAGCAGTTTCCCCAGTACCACAGAGACCTCACGCTACCACTGGGATCCCCCCTAAGCCCAATGCAAATGTCCCAAAGCCAGAGACTCAGCCAACAGCCCCAAGCACCCAGTTTATTCCTCCAGCAGACACAAGCCCCACAGAGGCTCTACCAGCAGCTCCCAGTACCCCAGAGTCTGCCCTTGCTACACCTAGACCCAGAGACCACGTGGAGACCGGGAACGACCCCTGGGGTTCCCCCACATTACCTAAGGGACCTGAGTCTGCGGCTTAGCCATGTGCTGCGACCAGACAGGCTGGAAATCAGCCCAGAAATCCCGGAGCCGCTGGAAGAGATGCTTTCTGAATTACGTGGAGGGTGCTGAGGCATCAGATAAAGAGCTATTAATGCTGCTGTTAGCCCAGCTGGGAGACTACCCTTACTCCCTTATACAGGATGCCAGGTCCTACCAAGAGGCAATGAGCACTTTACAGAGGCATTACAGTGAGGGGCATCGGGAACTCCACTCCCGGTACAGGCTCATGACCAGATCACAACAAGTAGGGGAATCTGCCAGAGACTTTATACTCTCTCTGAAAGACCAGGCGAGAGGCTGCAACTTTAAAGCAGTATCAGCTCAGGAGTATGCGGAGGACCTTATTAGGGACAGAAATGTTGCGGGTATACAGTCTACTGAGACGAGACATCAATTGCTGGAGAAAGGAATGGTGGGGCTAGATGAGGTAGAGACAATTGCAGATGCTTTAGAAAGCACCAGGAAAGAATTGGAGGAGTACTCACAGGTCCCTGGGGCTGGGACAAACGTCACACTGCTGGACTCTCTCGCCCCACGAAAAGAAAAGTTTGCTGCCTCACAGGAATTCACAGTGGCAGCACCTTGAGGGTCCCAAGTGCTTTTTCTGTGGACAAAGAAAGCACCCCAGAGCCCTCTGCCCTGCCAGAGAAAATGTCTGTTCCAACTATGGAAAATGTGGGTATTATGCAAAAGTCTGCAGAAGTCCCAAGGCCACAGCCAAGGCCCATTCTCTTGCTAATGAGAGGCAGGAAAGCTCTTCTTTCTGCGCAGACCAACAGAAGAAGAAGAATGCCATGTGCAGCCGGCCATCTTGGACAAATGCTACAGAGCAGAGGACACAGTCTTCAGGAGATGAATATGACGCCAAGTACTATTGGATGGAAGGACACACCAGACTTGCTTCCCTACGCATGAATCAGGCGAGTCCACACAATTTATCTGATGCCACTGTGTGCATCAAAATTAATGATGTGAGGGTCAATTACTTAATAGATAGTGGAAGCACTGAAAGTTTTATTGACCGGGTTTAGTCAACCGCCTTGCCCTCCCCACACGCCCGAGTGAGCACCAGATCCTATTAGCAGCCAGCAGCCTTGCAGCTGAGGTAAAACAGTTTTGCAGGGTTACTCTAGAAATCCTGGGCACAAAATACGAAGGGTTCAAATTACTAGTACTCCCTCACTTCTGTGCCCCAGTACTATTGGGGTTAGATTTTCAGTGCCAGTTAGAAAGCATTACAATAGTGCACAACGGACCTCACCCCCCACTACGCCTTACGAAGAAACAACACTGCACCCTGTCTGTCCTGAACATAGAACCCCTCCTCCGCTGTTCACATACCTGACCCCAGAATACACACCAACAGCCACAAAGAGCAGGAGGTACAGCCCGAGGGACAGAGCCATCATTAGGATAGAGGTCCGCAGGCTACTACAGGAGGGCATCATAGAGCAGAACACCAGCCCCTGGAGAGCCAAGGTAGTTGTGGTAAAGTCAGGAGAAAAACTGCACATGGTAGTGGATTACAGCCAGACAATCAACAAATTTACACAACTGGATGCCTACCCACTGCCACGCATACTACCAACTGCCCATTAGAAACAGCGATCGCATTTACACGGCATTTGAGGCAGACGGCAGGCTGAATCAATTTCTGCGCCTCCCCTTTGGTGACACCAATGGAGTGTCCCTGTTTCAGAGAGAAATGGACCGAATAGTAGATGAGTTCCAACTGAAAGCGGTGTTCCCCTACTTAGACAACGTGACAATCTGTGGCCACACTCAGGAGGATCATGACACAAATTTAAAACGCTTCTTCCATGCAGCCGAGGGAAGGAACCTAACATACAACAGGGACAAATGCGTCTTTAGCGCCAGGAAGTTGCCAATCCTAGGCTACATCATGCAGAACGGGGAAATCAGCCCAGACCGTATGCGCCCTCTCCTAGACCTCCCAATGCCACACATGCTGAAAGCACTAAAAAGGTGTTTGGGACTGTTCATTTACTACGCCCAATGGGTCCCCAACTACGCCGACAGGGCCTGCCCACTTATAAAAGCCTCAGTTTTCCCACTGTCCCCAGCAGCCACCAGAGCATTCAGGGACATTAGGGACCATATCGCATAGATGAGTCGATCCCTTTTCAAGTAGAAATGGATGCATCCGATGTGGCTCTGGCAGCCACCCTAAACCAAGACAGACGACCGGTGGCCTTTTTCTCGCGAACCCTACAGGGATCAGAGGTAAGACACTCAGCAGTAGAGAAGGAGGCTCTAGCCATTGTGGGAGCAGTAAGGTACTGGTGACATTATCTGGTGTGCAAGTACTTCACCCTTGTCACGGACCAATGGTCTGTGGCTTTTATGTTCGATAACCAGAACAGGGGGAGAATTGAGAATGACAAAATCCTGCGCTGGCGGATAGAAATGTCTACATTTAACTCCAACATTCTATACCGCCCCAGGAGACTCAACGACCCCCCAGACGTGCTGTCCAGAGGCACTTGTGCCATCCTTAATCCCACGTCTCAGTTGCAGAGCTTACACAATGAGCTGGGCCACCCGGGGGTCACTAGACTGTTTCACTTCATTAAAACCCAAAACCTCCCATTTTCGGTCGACGAAGTGAGGTCAGTGAACAAGACCTGCCCTATCTGTGTGGAATGCAAACCGCAATTTTACCGGTCAGACAAAGCCACCCTGATAAAAGCTACCAAACCTTTTGAACGTCTTAGCCTTGATTTTAAAGGCCCACTCCCATCCAATGATAGAAATGTCGATTTCCTAAACGTAATAGATGAATATTCCCGTTTCCCTTTGCAATCCCGTGTTCTGATGTATCAGCACCCACTGTTATAAAATGCCTCCAACCCATCTTCAGCATATTTGGGTACCCGAACTACATACACACAGACAGGGGAGCTGCATTCATGAGCGCAGAAGTACAGCAGTACCTGCACGAGAGAGGGATTGCTACCAGCCATACTACAAGTTACAATCCTAGGGCGAATGGACAAGTCGAAAGGGAAAATGCCACTATCTAGAAAACGGTCCTCTTGAACTTAAAAGCAGAAGACCTGCCTGTTACTAGATGGCAAGAAGTGTTGTCAGAAGCCCTACATTCTATACGTTCTTTGTTGTGTACTGCCACTAACATGACCCCACATGGCCGTATCTTTTCTTTCACAAGGAAAGCCACGACGGGCACAGTTCTGCCTAAATGGACGATGACACCGGGACCTGTTCTCCTCCGGAACCACTGCAAACCCCACAAAGCAGACCCGCTGGTGGATCAAGTGGAGTTGAGGCACGCGAACCCTCAGTACACCTTCGTCACATTCCCAGATGGAAGGGAAGACACCAAGGATCTCGCGCCGGCCAGATGTGTGAACAACACGGAGGAAACACAGATGTCTACGGGTCAACAAGGAGCACAGCAGCAGTCACTAGAACAGTCATCTATCGAGTCACCCCAGCGGATTATACCACCCACCCCGGAAATCAGGACTCTGGGTACACCCACCCCACAAAATATCACCACCCTAGACTTGATGGCAGGACCTAATCCCATACAAGAGGATCCCCAGCCCACACGGCCAACCAGTACTTCCCACTCCCACACCTCCACCAAGAAAGGCCGAAAGGCAGACCGCACTCCCCACCCCTATACCACTACCGAGGAGG
Organism: Narcine bancroftii; assembly: GCF_036971445.1. NCBI lineage: Eukaryota > Metazoa > Chordata > Chondrichthyes > Torpediniformes > Narcinidae > Narcine > Narcine bancroftii. The sequence goes on from NC_091469.1 coordinate 152,427,974, forward strand.
TCCAGAAGGCAACAGAAGCCATGAAAAATTTTGGACTTATGAACTTACAGACAAGGGAAGGGGATGGGTAAGCAGGGGGAATAACAATTTTTTTAAGGTGGGGTGAATGTGGTGATATGTAATTACACCATTAGGTCAGCAGGGGTCACCCCGGTGACCTTGTCTATAAAGCAGTCCAGAGCTACAGTCTAGCCTTCCAGGTTCATCTTGCAGAGAGACAAGACCTCTTAGTGTACATATTAGTTTATTAAAGCTGTCTTATACTCGCACTGCTGGTGTAGTTATTGTCAGTACACAAGTACACTAAAACTTCATCTCGGGATACAGTGGAATTAGTTCAATCAGAGGAACGGAGTTAGTCATTGTAAGGAGTTCCAATTCGGGTCTAACCTAGATAGGACCCACATGGTGAATGATAGGGATCTGGGAAGTGATGTTGAGCAGAGGGATTCAGGAATTCAGGTGCATAATACCATGTCAGTATATTTCAGCTGACAGATGTTTGGAAGTTAAGGGAACAGATTGAACTGGGTTCTATTGTCAGACAAAGCAGCCACTTGGGTCTATATGACTTTTGACGACATTGTAGCAGCCTGTGACCTACACCGCGGGCCGATACAGGGAACGGCCGCTGAACACGGCGATTGAGCAAACAGCACTCGGGGTGAGACACCTGCTCCCATAGGATGCAGTAATAGTGGTCGGATCAACCAATCACCACCAGTGGATCCCAAGGCCTGCGGATCCGGCAGAGCCAATCGGCAGCCCACCCCTCTCAAGCCATGCCCTGGTGGTGACCCGACTGGGTGCCTATAAAAGGCAGAGCTACAGTCCAATAAAAGACAGTGTCGAATACACTCCCCTTCATGTGAGAGTCTTCTTTCTTCAACCTTGAGCTGGAACCCCATTATACCTTGAACAATAACCGTAGCATCCCCGCTACACTGTATCTTTTAGAGCCAGGCATGGATTGGGAAATAGTTGAGGAGGAAAAAAAAGCACAAGGAGACCCAGATCTGGGAACATCCAGAAGAAATGATCCAAAATCAAAAAGGTGCACGATGTGGAAATTTGAAATAAAATGCAACGCTGGAAAAACTCGGCAAGTCAGGCAGCATCTGCGGAGACAGAAACAGAGCTGTCATTTCAGGACAAAATCACGTCCAATCTGAGGAAGAAACACAACACATTTGTTAGAGATCCCCCCCCCCCCAAACTAGTGGACCTGTAACACTCCGCGCCCAGCAGTGACTAACGAAATGGGACACGGCACAGACGGGGCATGTTTTCAGTTGTTTCTTTCTTTTCAGTTTTTCCTCTTTGTTACTTAGTCATTACCATTCTGAGGTTTCTCTTCTACCTGGGTTTCTGTAATGGGTCGTTGGCCCCACTGGCATGTGGAAATTAATTGATTGTATTTTCAGCTGTATGGGGTGGGGGAAGGAGATACATACTGACTCTGTATGTACAGATGAACGTTGGAATGATTGAATTGCTGAATTTTGTGAGTCGATGAAAATCAAAAATAAAATAATTTTAAAAAGACAAAATTAGAAGTAGCTGATAATGCAAAAACAAAAGATAAATTAAAGTCTGTCTGGGAGAAATGCTACCTGCCATTTTTCTGCCTTATCAGTTCCGGTTAAATCTCTCCCTCCTCACCTTAAACTCCTGGTTACAGATTCCCCTACTCTGGGCAAAAGACTCTCCGTATTCACCCAATTTAGTCCTCTTACAACCTCAGCAAGAGACTGTGATCATTGGGGGATCAGAGGTGGGGAGGGTGAGCAAATACAAGTTCTTGGGAGACACCATCTCAGAGGATCTTTCCTGGATCCAACACACCAATGGCATCTTGAAAAAAGCACGTCAGCACCTCTACTTCCTCAAAAGTTTGCGGAGGTTTGGTATGGCAGCAGAAACCCTGGTAAATTTCAACAGAGGTGTGGTGGAAGGTGTGCTGACCAGCTGCATCGCTGTCTGGTATGGGGAACACCAATACCCCTGAGAGTAAAGCCCTGCAAAAGGTAGTGGACAGAGCCCAGGACATTACAGACAAAACTCTCCCAACCATCGAGAACATCCACTGGGAAACCCTGCCGTCGGAGAGTAGCAGCAATCATCAAGGACCCACGCCACCCAGCACACACACACTGTTCTCACTGCTGCCATCAGGAAAGAGGTACAGGTGCTATAAGACTCACACCAGCAGGTTCAGGAACAGCTGCCGCCCCTCCACCTTCAGACGCCTTAACAACAAACTCAATCAGGGACTCGTTTAAGGACTCTGACTTGTGCACTTTATTGATTTTCTTTTGTTCTCTCTGTATTGCAGTTTGTTTACTTTCATTATCTGCTTAGTTCTTTGTTTACATGTTTATGCTGCGTAGTTTTTTTTTGCACCACCAATAAGTAGTAATTCTGCCTGGCCCGCAGGAGAAAGGAATCTCAGGGTTGTATGTGATGTCATGTATGTACTCTGACAATAAATCTGAAATCACCCTTCATCTTCCCGTGCTCCAAGGAATAAAGCCCCTGCCTGCTCCACCTCTCCCTGCAGGTAAGACCCCGGAGTTTTGGCAACATCCTCGTAAATCTTCTCAGCACTGTCTCCAGCTTCTCAACATCTTTTCTGTAATGCAGTGACCACAAATGGGGCCTCACCAATATCTGATACAACTGCTACATGTCCTAACTTCAGTACTTACTTCTGTTTCATTCTCCCATTTTTCAGTTCATTTTATTAGAGTGGGACTGTCCCTTTAAGAGAACAGATTTAACATCCTGACTGCAGGATTTGAAGTTACTGTGAAATTAGCTGCAAGCTTTGAACATCATGTTCCTTTTACTGGATACATTTGCAGAGTCAACACAGAAGCCCTGGAGAAACCAGGTGCAAAGACCATGTAACCAGCTTCTTAAAAAGAAAGTTTGTTCAAGAGGCCATTTTAAGGAAGCAGCACAAGAGTAACCAGCTCCTTTGTGGGATTGAGAAACTCACTTGGCCTCATTGAGTGGTTATTGACAGACTGTTGGAGTTCCTCCTGTTCTTATAGAGGGATGAGAGACCACTTTAACTGATCCACAAAAGCATTCTAACTGCAGAAGGCACTGGTCTAAAAAAGACATTTCTCTGAAGTACCTCAACAAGGGTATCATGAGTAATTAATGTTCTGTCACCCATTTCAGGAACTACTAATTTCATCTTAAAGCCTACGTGTCTCACCATTCTAAGGTCCGTGTGTCTCAACCATCTTAAAGCCTGTGTGATGCATCAATATCAATCCCACGTGGCATCACTGAATTTCCAAAACTGGACTTTGAACTGCCTTCCGAGAATTGAACCTTGCTCCCCCTAACATTTCCCCTTTCACCCTTAACCCATGCACTCTGGTTTGTATCTTACCTACCCTCAGTGGAAAAAGCTGATCTACGTTTACTCTGTCTCTCCCCCTCATAATTTTAAATACATCTATCAAATCTCCCCTCATTCTCTGCACTCCAGGGAAAAAAGTCCTAACCTGTTTAACCTTTCCCTGTAACTCAGTTCCTGAAGTCTGGGCAATATCCCAGTAAATCTTCTCTGCACTCTGGTATGGGGAACACCAATACCCCTGAGAGTAAAGCCCTGCAAAAGGTATCTTCTTGATACCTTTCCTGTAGTTAGGTGACCAAAACTCCAAATTTGGCCTCACCAATGTTTCATACAACTTTACCATTAACATCCCAACTCCTATACGCGATACTTTGATTTATGAAGGTCAATGTGCCAAAAAATCTCTTTACAACCTTGTCCATCAGTAACGTCACTTTCAGGAAAAAATTTATCTGTATTCCCAGGTCCTTCTGTCCTGCCGTACTCCTCAGTGCCCTACCATTCACCATGTATGTCCTTTCTTGGTTTGTCCCTCCAAAATGCAACACCTCACACTTGTCTGCATTAAATTCCATCTGCCATTTTCAGTCCATTTTTCCAGCTGGACCAGACCCCTCTGCAAGCTTTGAAAACCTTGACCATTCACAATGCCTCCAATCTTCGAATCATCTGCAAATTTGCAGATCCAATTTACCACATTATCATCCAGATCACTGATATGGACAACAAACCACAATGGTCCCAGCACCGATTCCTGACACACCTGAGTCACAGGCCTCCAGTCTAAGAAGCAATCATTCACTACCACTCTCTGGCTTCGCCCATACAGCCAACGTCAAATCCAGTTTACTACTTCATCATGAATACCGAGCACATTCAAGTGAAACCCTAATTTTCTTTTTCACCTCGCCTAACATAAATATTTAAAAGTTTTTTTTGGTGTAGATGGTATGAGAAGTACAGATGAAACCAACACTTATTGGCTGCTTCACAGGGAAGGGGACCCTAAACCTTTGAGCAGCCCTCGGTGGGGTGGGGGGGGGGGCTAGCCAAATAAAAGGTTGAGAATCGCTGCGCATTTAAGGGGAAGGGAGGAATTTTTAAAAGAGATGTGAATGGCAAGTTTTTCATTTGTTTTTTAGGCAAGAAGGTGTGAGGTAAGTGGAGGATCTTCAAAGGTGAAATTTTCAAAGTACAGAGTTTGTATGTCCCTGTCACGATTAAAGGCAAAGTTACAGGCAGAGGGAACCTTGGTTTTCAAGGGATATTGGGCATCTGGTTCAGAAGAAGAGGGAAGTGTTTTGCACCATGGAGCAAAAGAGGCACATCAGGAGTATGAAAAATGTCAGAAAAAAGTCAGGAAGGCAAAAAGACCTGAGGCTGCTTTGGCAAACAATGTGAAAATTAAAATCCTAAGGGTTTCTACAGGTATGCTCAGAGCAAAAGGATAGTAAGGGACAAAACTGGTCCTCTTGAAGATCAGAGTGGTTGGAGTATGGAAAACTTTAATTTTTTTTTTTCGTTCATCAGTATTCACTCAGGAAAAGGGCACAAAGTCATGGGAAGTAAGGTAAACAAGCAGTGAGGTAATGGAATCTATACCGATTAAAAAGAAAGTGCTTGCAATAAGGTGGATAAATCCCCAGGACCTGATAAGAAATTCCCCCAGACCTTGAGGGAGGTCAGTGTAGAAATTGCAAGGGCTCTGGCAGAAAAGCCATGGGTGTGGTGGATGATAGCTCACGTTGTTTAAAAAGGTTCAAAAGTACCCCTGGAAATTATAGGCCAGTGAATCTGATGTTAGTAGTAGGTAAATTACTGGCTTTCCACCCTATATAAACCCTATCCATACTTCTCTCCCACCGAATGCATAACAAATATTTGTTAAGCGAGGTGAAAAAAAAACAAGGCTTTTACTTAAATGAGCTGTGGTCCCCAGGGTGGGGGCTGTAGGGCCCCCATTAAGAATAAAGGGCCATGGGACAAGTTGGCCATGGGACAAGCTGAAGGGCCTGTTTCCACACTGTGTTTCTAAATGTTTGTTGGGTTACTTTTCAAACAGTTTCAAGTAAGTGGTTAAATAATTTCAGTCATCTCCACAAATAAGTGATCAAAAATTTGCTGCTCAATTACTTTATTGATAAAGGGACCTGACTCAAAATGTGGTCTGTTCATTTCTCTTCATGGTCGCTGCCTGACCCGTTGAGTCCCTCCAGCTTCTCTTTGTTTCAGCATCTGCAAGTCTTTGCATTTTTTGGGTACTCCACAATGGTTCTCAGTGGGTAATCATGAAGCTTCCCATCCGTGCAAAACGACGACAGGTGCTTTGCCATCACTGGCCTTGCAGCTGGGATGAAGTGGATCCCAATGAGCGGCACTTTGTGGCTCGGAGTGAAATCTGGAGAGCCAGTGCACGTCACTCAATCCCCCCTGCACTGGCATCAACCAGAGGGCAATTTCAATGTGCCGACATGCAATCTCCTTCTGATGGAAGATTTATTTAACATCAACTTTCATGGTACAACACTGCTGCAAAGTGCACTGGGACATTTCTGTGCAAGGTTCTGTGGATGATTTGAGTATTTGTTCCAGGACATTGGACTCTGGAACTGCAGAGAGGGTGGGCTTTCACAGCTTCCTCTTCTTCCTCTTCAAGGCTTTCCAATCGCCCTCCTGAGTGGCCAGACTGTTCATTAGCATCTTGACTTTCCTCTTCCTCTCCGAATCTCTGCAAAGCAAGAGCAACCACAGGGGTCAGCCAACTGTTAACACAAGTGGAACAGAGAATCAGCTTTATTATCATGAAAGTGTCATGAAGCTTGTTGTTTGTGCGGCAGCAGGATTGTGCAGAACAAGGTGCAAAGTTATTATAAAATTACAATTACATAAATACAAGATTTTTAAAAATTAAATATAGTAAGTGGCCTAATAGACGTCTACAAGGTTCTGAGAGGCATAGGTAAGGTAGACAGCCAGTGTCTTTTTCCCAGGGTGGGAGTAGCAAACGTTAAGAGGAATCTTACAACATTTTTTTTTAGATTTATGCATACAGCACGGTAACAGGCCATTTTGGCCCACAAGTCCATGCTGCCCAGTTTACACCCCATTAACCTACACCCCAGTACATTTTTGAACTATGGAAGGAAACTTGGAGAAAACCCACTCAGACACAGGGAGAATATATAAAGTCAAGGGAGGAAAATTTAAGGGGGACATAAGGGGGTAAACAAAGTTGTGGGTGCCTGGAATGCATTGCCAGGGATGGTGGTGGCCAGGACTGGAGGGGCCTTTAACAAACTCTTAGACAAGCATGTGGATGAAGGTAAAATAGAGGGTTATGAGGTAAAAAGGGTTTCATTTTTTTTGGAAGGAATATATAGGTCGGCAGAACATTGAGGGCCAAAGAGCCAGTACTGTGCTGTAGTGTTTATGTTCTAAACAAGTAGTGAAAATAAGAGATGGTGAGGAAGGGCCGATAGGTTCATTGTCTGTTCAGAGATTGCAAATGAAAGCAAAGCCCTGTAGACTCTGAGAGTCTAAGTTAAAACAAGGGAGTGTTGGGCCTAGTCAGTCAGGCTGATGGTAGTTCATCAGAGCTTGGAAAGAGAGCTGAAATGCCATGCCCGAGCTCTGGGTCCAAGACCCTGGAACTCCAGCGCCAGTGTTGGAGAACAATTACTGTGTAGTCGATTTGAATCCATGGGATGGACAATAAACTGCTGCTCTGTCCAGGCAACCCACATCAGTGAGAGCTGAGAAAGACAAAGGGGCCGGATCTCAGGACTGCAACCAGTGAGGGTTTATAGAGCTGTTTATTCTGATTTTCTACACTTGCCCAAGGCTACAGATTTGATTTTCCTCGCCAGGTACATCACTCGAGTTCAGCTGAAGCCCTCTGAAGCCCTAAGGTGCCTTATTGAACAGTACCTTATTGAACAGTAGGTAAGAAAGGCAGAAAATGCAAACATACCATGGTGCATTGAACAAAGAAGGGCCATCTATTAACCACATCTGGATGAGCCAAGCTTTGAAACACTGGTTCAAGCCCAGATAAATACCAACTAACTAGATGCTTTGCCAAGTTTAGTTATAAATTGTTACCAGTGAGTAAAAGTTTAGGCGTGAGCAAGAGAAAATGTTTAAAATAGCAAATTAATGAAGTGCAAATAAGAACACATTGCAAAGTTAGCACAGTGGTTAGTGCATTCCTATTACAGCCCCATCAACCCAGGTTCATGTCCGGTGCTGGCTGTAAGAATATAATTCTCCCGTTCCTCCCTTCAAATTGTATGGGGGTTGTAGGTCAATTGGGTGTAACTGGGCTCGAGGGCCGGAAGGGCCTGTTACTGCGCTGTTTGTCTAAATTGACAAATTTTTTAAAAATTAACAAAAAATGTTGGAAAAACTCAACATGTCAGGCAGCATCTGTGGAGGGAGAATTCAGATCAGAACTCTTGGAAGTCCATGTTTTTGGAGTGAATGCAATGCTTCATAATTCAGGATCTAATCTTGAGGGGTGTATCATACAAAAAAAAATTAATAATAACCTTGCAGGATCAAGAACTTGACCTGAAGGCTCAAATCATTTAGGATGAGCCAATGAAGTGCAAGGTCCAGTGATTGGCATTCATGGCTCTGATGGGCATAGGTTCAAGCCCCAGACTTAAATCTGGGCTGATTCGTGTGCAGAGGATACACTGTCCAAGATACAGGTACACAATCCTTTATCCGATCATCTAAAGTCCGGAAAAATCCAAAATTCAGAACACACTGTCCCCCAAGGGTTCTGGATAAAGGATGTGTACCTGTACACCTTTGAGGCAAGGTCTTGCCTGCTGCATTAGGCAGTGATAGAAGATCCCACTGCACCAACATCACATTATCTGCTCATGGTCACAGGAGGCCTGGTGCAGATAAATTGGCTGTTTTGCTTCAGAGGTCACAAGAGTGACAGCTCATCAAAAGCATTCACAAGATGGGGGCAAAACATCGTGGGCCGAAGGGCCTGTACTATGCTGCAATGTTCTATGTTAACATCTTGAGTTCTGACTCAGCCCTCTCCAACCAGATGGCAGCAATGTCGACGCCAATTTCTTCATCTCCCTGTCTCCTAATCCTCCAGCTCCCCACTCCCATCAGAGAGCTTTCCCCTCCTCTTCATCTCTGACCTGTCGGCCAGTGCTCCTCCCTCTGCCCCTTCCTCCCCACTCCCCACTTTTTTAAAATTCAGGCACCTGCCTGCTTTATGATCATCCTCTGACCAAGGGGCCAAGACCGAAACATTGGACACTGCATGACCTTTGTGCATGGCCATTCCGAGTGTACAGCTGCGGCAGAGAGTCCTTACCGTTGCACGATATCCGAAAACTTGTGCCTGGCCAGGAACTGTGCGTCCTTCCGGATTTCTCGGATGGCTCCTTTAAATTCCCGCCTGTGTTTGTGGATGAGCCTCAGGCGCTCTCTCTCTTGTTCCGTGCTGCCACGCTTTTTCCCGTACTCCGTGCTGGGAATCACAGGGTTTGACTCGTTAGAAAACCCAGTTATTTACAAGTTCCTCCTCTATCCTACCAAAGGCTGTAAGCTCCCTGCTGAGAATGTGGCTCCCAGGGACATCCTCGATCTCAGTTACAGGGATAGGTGAAACAGGTGAGGACTTTATTCCCTGGAGTGTCGGAGAATGTGGGGCGGTTTGATAGAGGTATACAAAGTTATGAGGGGCTTAGATAGAGTAAATGCAAACAGGCTTTTTCCACGAAGGTTTGGTGAGACAAGAACTAGAGGCTAAGGATGAAATGTTTAAAGTGAATGTTAAGGGGAACTTCTTCACACAGAGTGTTGAGAGTGTGGAACGAGCTACCACGTGAAGTGGTGAATTCAGGATCAATTTTGACATTTAAGAAAAATTTGGATTGGTACATGGATGGAAGGGCTATGGTTCAGGTGAGTGGAACTAGACCATAGTTCAGCAGAGACTAGAAGGGTTAGTTTCTGTGCTGGTTCTAAACCAGGTGATCCTTCTTTGACAGAGGGCCCCAACTTGCAATATCGGAAGGTAACTCAACCACAACAGAATTGAGGTGCCATCTTTCAGTGCAAAACACTGGAAGTACAGCGCACAGTTCTGATTCTCCAGCAATAGGTAAGATAACATTAAACTGAAAAGGGTGGTGCAGAAAGGATTCACACGAATATTATTGGGATGGTTAGACTCAAGTTACAAGGATAGGCTGGGACTTTTCTCCCTGGAGTGCGGGCAGCTTACGGAGGAGAGGAAAAAAAAATCACGAGGGGTATTTTTTTTTGCCAGGATATGCAAGGGATTTAAGATGCTAGGGGAAAGATTAAAAAGGAAGCAGAAGAGCAGCTTTTTCCATGTGGAGGATATTTAGCACATGGAACGAGGAAGTGGTGAAGGTGGGTGCAATTGTGACATTTAAAGACATTTAAACAGGGGCATGGATGCAGAGATACGGGCCAAACGGCAGGGAAATAGGACTTGTGTGGAAAGGTAGGGCGGAAGGGCCTGTTTTCCTGCAGTAAAGCCCCCTGACCTTATTCTGTGCTGCATATCAGTCTATAAATAGCAAAGTTTAACCCAGGAGTTGAATTGTGTTGCGATCTCCTTCACAACCTCTGTCGGGATGCTGATCTTTAGATCAACCGTGTCTGCCTGTCCCGCATCGGACTTGTCAGCCACAAACGAGCCTGCAGCTGACGTGGACATTTACCCCCTCCATAAATCTTCGTCCGCGAAGCCAAGCCAGAGAAGATGTGTGACCCAGCATACTTACATTTCAACTAGTTTGGGTGTGTAGAATTTTAAGAGGGCAGGTTTCTTCTTTTCGAACGCGAGTGGCCGATAGCACGAAGGCCTGTCTTTTATCTCCTTCAGCACCTCGTGGAACAGTTCCTGCACATCAACAGTAAATGCAATTTTAGCAGCTTGTATTCATAAGGACATCTTTAAAATCCCAAGTCGTTCCACAGGATCAACATTCAACAAGAGCTGACAAGCCGCAAGAACAAGGGGGAAGAGGACCAAATGTTTGGTCACAATTAGGTTTCAAGGCATGCCTCAAAGGAGGAAGAGTAGAGAGATGGAGGAGGAAATGCTAGAACTTTGTGGACTCATTAGAGGAAGGCTGTAGATGTTTTGAAGAGGGTGCAGAGGAGATTTACCAGGATGGAGCTTGGATTGGAGAACACCATATGAAGCAAGGTTGACAGAGCCGGGACTTTTCTCTAAGGAACAAAAGGATGGGAGGTGACTTCACAGAGGAATGTAAAGATTCCAAGGCCCTACGATAAGGGGTGGGCAGCCACCGCCTTCTTCCCAGGGCAACAATAGCAAATTCCAGAGGAGATCCGTTTATGGTGAGTGGAGGAAAGTTTAGAGGTGATGTCATAGGCGAGTACAGTTTTTTTTCCATACAGAGACAGAGAGGTGGGAACCTGGAATGTGTTGTCGGGGGTGATAGTGGAGGCCGGCACAATAGGGACATTCAAAAATTTGGGTTGGTTTATGGATGGGAGGGGGATGGGCAGAGTGCTGGTAAGTGGGATTAGAGGAGGGTACTTGGATCAGTGCAGACTAGAAGGGCCAAACTGCCCTGTTTCCGTGCCAATTATTATATGGTTATAAAAGATTCCGACAAGTACATGGATGCAAGAAGAATAAAGGGTTAAGGGTGTGAGGTAGGGAAACATTAGACCAATGGTTCTCAACTTTTTTCTTTCCACTCACATCCCACTTTAAGTCATCCTTATGCCATTGGGGCTCTGTGATTAGTAAGGGATTGTTTAAGGTGGGATGTGAGTGGGAAGGGAAGGTTGAGAATCACTGCTCTAGACCCAATTGTTACTGAAATATTTGGCTTGAGAAAAATGGTCATTGGCCCATTTCCTTTGGAGATCTGAAACCCTGCACATAATGAGTCATTGAGGGACGATTAAAACAGTGGTTTTCAAACTTTTTCTTTCCACCCCACATACCACCTTAAGCAATCCCTTACTAATGACAGAGCACCTATGACATAGGGAATACTTTTTTTTTTTTTTTTAAATTTTTTATTTTTCACACCATAAATCACAATAGGGAATACTTAAAGTGGTATGCAAGTGGAAAAAGGTCAAGAACCATTGCATTAGACTTTCGTGGAGTAGGTTTACATACAGTAGGTCGGTACAACAATGTGGACTGAATGGCCTGTACAGTGCTGTTATGTTCTAAGATGACTGGAGGAACTGTTTCCAGTGGCATGAATGATCAAAGGGGAGAATCAAGGTTCAAGTTGTGACATGTATGAGGAGTCACGTGATGGAGTAGTGGCTGGTAGGAGAATACCAGCCCTCTCCAGAAAAGAAGAAATAAAGTGAAGAAAATACAAAGTTCAAGAAACACAAAACACAACAAATAAAAGATAAAGGTGTGGAGAAAAGAAGGAAAATGGCACCCAAGAAGGAAAAAGCAAAAAACGGGGAAAAAGAAGAAAAGCCGCCAAAAGAGAAAGGAAAAGGCCATACTTGCATGAAGAGGCAGGGAGCTGTTGTGGACAGAGGAGCCCACTCCCCGAGTGACCTCCCGATAGTGGGACTGCAAAAATGGCTATCTGAGCCAAACAGAAGTGCGCAATGCGCACACCAAGGAAAAGGAAAACACCGACGGGAGGGGGGGCCCAGCTGTGGAGTGAACTTACCCAGCGCGACCAGCTGACAGCAGGGCTCTCAGCTGGAAGAAGAGGAAAAACAGCAACAGGAGGCCCAACAGATAATTAGCCCAGAAGAAGAGGACCAACAACAAGAAGCTATGGAAAAAAACACCCAACAAACTGAGGCAAGCAGCTCAACAAGAAAGTTAGAAGAGGCACAGATACAAGGAAGTAGAAGACACAAACACGGGTGCAGACCAAGCTCTGCACAGAGAAATAGAAGGTAACATAGATGGACAATATATAGATTTTAAAAAATTACAAGAACAAATGAAAGCATTAAAAGAATGGTTGACATTACAATTTAGTGAAATGAAAAGAAAAATGAAAAGTACAGAAGAAAATGTGAGTAGAATAGAGCTGGTCATAACAGATGTAGGGAAAGGATTAGAAAATGCGGAAGAACGAGAAATGGAAGTAAATGACTTAGGAAGAAAATTAGAAGAAAGAAACAAAAAAGTTAAAGAAACACAGGAGTTGTTAGCTCAGAAGATGGATAGAATGGAAAACTAGTAGGCGAAACAATATAAAGATAGTGGGCCTAAAGTAAGTTAAAGAAGGCAAAAATATGAAAGAATTTATAAAAGAATAGATCCCAAAGGTCCTGGGAATGCCAGAAATACAGGAAGGAATGGAAATAGAAAGGGCACACAGAACATTACCCCCGAAACCACAGTCACAACAAAATCCAAGATCCGTTTTAGTAGAATTTACAAGATACATGACAAGAGAAAATATACTGGAGCGGGCAAGGAAAAAAATGAGAGAAGACAAAAAACCATTGGAATACAAGGGTCAAAAAATATTTTTTTACCCAGACACAAGTTTTGAACTCCTAAAGAAGAGGAAGGAGTTTAACACAGCAAAATCGATCCTATGGAAAAAAGGCTATAAATTTACGTTAAGATATCCAGCTGTGCTTAAAATAGTTATCCCGGGGGAGCAAAACAGACTGTTCTCGGATCCGGAGAAAGCACGAGAATTTGCAGAACGTCTGCAGGACAGAAACAGAGATGAAGAGATGTAACAAGAACGAAGAACAACGACAAACTACATTTAAAGATGTAAAAATAATGTACAAGTAAGAACTAAAGAAGGGAAAGAAAAGGAAGTATGGGAGAGGGGAAAAAAAAGAAAAGAAGAGGGTGAGCTTTGTTAAATGTGAAGATAAAAGTCTTTTTTGGAGGGGGTTGGGTGGGAGAGAATAACAGTCACTGCGAAATCAGTTGACGCTTGCGAGCGGGTTCACAATCAGAATGGAGAGGGGAGTTGTGGTTGCCCAGCAAGGGACAAGGGGCAACTCAGAGAGGTGGGGGGAACACTTGGGGTTAAGGGAATTTTAGATGTGGGAGTTGAAGTATTTTATGTTTTAAATGTGTTGTCCCACATTTAGTTTAAAAAGGGAAAACTGAGAGATGAAAATGGGGAAAAGGGGAAAGGTGGTGGTGAGGAAGCGGAAATGAGGTGTTGAACTATATGACTTTAAATATTAATGGAATACATAACCAAATCAAAAGGTGAGGCTATTAAATTTATTGAAAAAAGAAAAAATTGATATAGCATTCATGCAAGAAACACATTAACTGAAGTGGAACACAAGAAATGAAGGAGAGACTGGGTAGGACACGTAACGGCAGCATCATATAATTCAAAAGCCAGAGGTGTAGCCATATTAATCAATAAAAATGTACCAATCAAAATAGAGGAGGAAATAATAGATCCAGCAGGGAGGTATGTAATGATAAAGTGTCAGATATACTCAGAATTTTGGAATTTGGTCAATATATATGCACCTAATGAAGAGGATCAAAAGTTTATGCAAGATATCTTTTTGAAGATTGTAGATAAGCAGGGGAATATATTGATAGAAGGGGATATTAACCTTAATTTGGACTCAAAGGTGGATAAAACCGGACAAAAGACTAACAAAAAGAATAAAGTGGCCAAATTTATGGATAAATCAATGCAGGAAATATATATCCTTTTGGATATATGGAGGAGACAACACCCAAAGGAGAAAGAATACTCATATTATTCGAGTAGACATAAAACATACTCAAGGATTGACTTGCTCCTGTTCTCAGCCCATATCCAAGGGAGAGTTAGGAAAACGAAATATAAAGCTAGATTGTTATCTGATCACTCACCCCTGTTATTAGCAATAGAGCTGGAGGACATTCCATCGAGAACATATAGATGGAGATTAAACTCCATGCTACTTAAAAGACAGGATTTTAGAGAATTTATTGAACGCCAAATTAAAATGTACTTTGAAATAAATACAGAATCAGTGAAAGACAAATTTATACTATGGGATGCAATGAAAGAGGGCAGATAATAAGTTATGTAACTAAGATGAAAAAGGACTACAATCGGGAAATAGAACAGCTGGAAAGGGAAACAGTAAGTACAGAAAGAACTAGCAACAAGGGAAGATACAAAAAAAAGAGAATTGGCGGACAAAAAAATAAAATACGAAACATTACAACATTATAAGGTGGAGAAGAACATAATGAAAATAAAGCAGAAGTATTACGAGCTGAGAGAAAAAACGCACAAAAAACTAGCCTGGCAACTTAAAACAGAATAAGCTAAAAGAACTGTATTGGCATCAAGGAAAAAGGACAAACAAATTACATATAACCCAACAGAGATCAATGAAAACTTTAAGGAATTCTTTGAACAATTTTACCGAACTGAGAACAAAAGGAAAGAAGACAAAATAGATGAGTTTTTAGCTAAAATTAAACTACTGAAATTGCAAGAAGAGGAGCAAAAAAAATTGATAAAACCATTTGAAATAGAGGAAATACAGGATATATTTAAAAAGCTGCCGAACAATAAAACGCCTGGAGAGGATGGACTCCCAATAGAATTCTATAAAACATTTAAAGAGTTATTAATTCCTCCTCTCCTGGAAGTAATGAACCAGATTGAAGAAACATAAAACTTGCCAGATTCATGCAAAACAGCAATAATTACAGTAATACCAAAGATGGGGAAAGATCCACCAACACCAGCATCATATAGACCAATATCTCTACTTAACTCAGATTATAAGATAATAGCAAAACTATTAGCAAACAGATTGGCCGAATGTGTACCAAAAATAGTAAAACTAGATCAAACTGGATTTATTAAGAAAAGATGAACAACGGACAATGTCTATAAGTTCATTAATTTAATCCATGCAGTACAAGGAAATAAGATACCAACAGTAGCTGTTGCTTTAGACACAGAGAAAGCCTTTGACAGGGTAGAATGGAATTATTTATTCAAAGTATTACAGAGATTCAACCTACCAGAAAAATATATTAATTGGATTAAAGCATTATATAAGGGACCATTGGTGAAGGTGACAGTAAATGGATATGTATCAAACCAATTTAAATTAAGTAGGTCAACTAGGCAAGGATGTCCACTATCTCCCTCTTCGCGTTAGCTATAGAACCATTGGCAGAACTGATAAGAACAGAAAATAAAATAAAGGGATAAAAATAAAGAAGGAATATAAAATCAGTTTATTTGCAGATGACATCATAATATACTTAACAGAACCAGAAATATCAGTAAAAGAACTACATAAGAAATTAAAGAAATAAGGAGAAATATCGGGGTATAAGGTCAACGCAAATAAAAGTGAATTGATGCCAATGAATAATGCAGATTTCACAAAGTTTAAGAAAGAATCACCATTTAAATGGCAAACACAAGCAATCTGATACCTAGGTATTAGATTAGATAATAATTTAGGCCATCTATACAAATTAAATTATCAGCCATTAATGAAGAAATTACAGGATGACTTAGAACATTGGCAAGAATTGCCACAAACATTGATAGGGAGGGTAAATTGCATTAAAATGAATGTCTTGCCAAGGATACAATATCTATTTCAATCATTATCAATTCCCTTAACAGAGAAATTCTTCAATGAACTAAAGAGAATAATAAGGAAATTCTTATGGAAAGGGGGGAAACCGAGGATAGCGCTAGATAAATTAACAGCTACAAACAAGGTGGTTTGCAGCTACCAAACTTTAAAAATTATTATGAAGCAGCACAATTAAGGTATCTATCAGATTTTTTTCAAACAAGGGAAAAACCAGATTGGACCAGGTTAGAGCTAGATAAAATAGGGGAGAAGGTACCTGAACATATACTTTATAAATGGGATGAAAAACTGGTGCAATATAGAAGTTCTCCAGTACTGCACCATTTATTCAACATATGGAAGAAGATGGCAGATGTAGGCAGCCTCCAAGAACGCGGCGCGGGCTACACACTCTACTGGTCTGGCAAGCCTTCGGATGAACGACGCCTATCTGGTGTAGGCTTCATGGTCAAGAGCTTCATTGCCTCCAAACTCGAAAACCTTCCGACAGGCCTCTCGGACCGAATCATGTCCATGCGACTCCCCCTTCAAAACAAGCGTCACATCACCCTCATCAGTGTCTATGCTCCAACCCTCCAGGCGGAACCAGCAGAAAAGGACAAGTTCTACACCGACCTGCGCAACCTCATCCAACGCACCCCTACAGCCGACAAGGTTGTCATCCTGGGTGACTTCAACGCTCGTGTCGGCAAAGACTCAGAAACATGGCCAGGAATCCTGGGCAAGCATGGCGTCGGCAAGTGCAACGACAATGGGCGCCTCCTGTTGGAGCTCTGCGCAGAACAGCGGCTTGTCATTACAAACACCCTTTTTCAGCAGAGGGACAGCCTTAAGACCACCTGGATGCATCCCCGATCCAAACACTGGCACCTCCTGGACTACATCCTGGTGCGAGAAAGTGACAAACGAGATGTGCTCCACACCAGGGTCATGCCTAGCGCGGAATGCCACACTGACCACCGGCTGGTTCGCTGCAAGCTCAACCTTCACTTCAAGCCAAAGCCCAGGAACAATAAAGCCCCCAGAAAGAGGTTCAATGTTGGAAACCTGCAGTCAGACGAAGCGAGAGGAAACTTCCAGGCAAACCTCAAAGCAAAGCTCGACGATGCAACCCGCCTCACGGACCCGTCCCCTGAAACCCTCTGGGATCAGTTGAAGACTACCATACTGCAATCCACTGAAGAGGTACTGGGCTTCTCCTCCAGGAAAAACAAGGACTGGTTTGACGAAAACAGCCAGGAAATCCAGGAGCTGCTGGCAAAGAAGCGAGCTGCCCACCAGGCTCACCTTACAAAGCCGTCCTGTCCAGAGAAAAAACAAGCCTTCCGTCGCGCATGCAGCCATCTTCAGCGCAAACTCCGGGAGATCCAAAATGAGTGGTGGACTAGCCTCGCCAAACAAACCCAGCTCAGCGCGGACATTGGCGACTTCAGGGGATTCTACGAGGCTCTAAAGGCTGTGTACGGCCCCTCACCCCAAGTCCAAAGCCCGCTGCGCAGCTCAGACGGCAAAGTCCTCCTCAGCGACAAGATCTCCATCCTCAACCGATGGTCAGAACACTTCCAATCTCTTTTCAGTGCCAACCGCTCAGTCCAAGATTCCGCCCTGCTCCAGCTCCCTCAACAGCCCCTAAGGCTAGAGCTGGATGAGGTTCCCACCCTGGATGAGACATATAAGGCAATCGAACAACTGAAAAGTGGCAAAGCAGCAGGTATGGATGGAATCCCCCCAGAAGTCTGGAAGGCTGGCGGCAAAACTCTGCATGCCAAACTGCATGAGTTTTTCAAGCTTTGTTGGGACCAAGGTAAACTGCCTCAGGATCTTCGTGATGCCACCATCATCACCCTGTACAAAAACAAAGGCGAGAAATCAGACTGCTCAAACTACAGGGGAATCACGTTGCTCTCCATTGCAGGCAAAATCTTCGCTAGGATTCTACTAAATAGAATAATACCTAGTGTCGCCGAGAATATTCTCCCAGAATCACAGTGCGGCTTTCGCGCAAACAGAGGAACTACTGACATGGTCTTTGCCCTCAGACAGCTCCAAGAAAAGTGCAGAGAACAAAACAAAGGACTCTACATCACCTTTGTTGACCTCACCAAAGCCTTCGACACCGTGAGCAGGAAAGGGCTTTGGCAAATACTAGAGCGCATCGGATGTCCCCCAAAGTTCCTCAACATGATTATCCAACTGCACGAAAACCAACAAGGTCGGGTCAGATACAGCAATGAGCTCTCTGAACCCTTCTCCATTAACAATGGCGTGAAGCAAGGCTGTGTTCTCGCACCAACCCTCTTTTCAATCTTCTTCAGCATGATGCTGAACCAAGCCATGAAAGACCCGAACAATGAAGACGCTGTTTACATCCGGTACCGCACGGATGGCAGTCTCTTCAATCTGAGGCGCCTGCAAGCTCACACCAAGACACAAGAGAAACTTGTCCGTGAACTACTCTTTGCAGACGATGCCGCTTTAGTTGCCCATTCAGAGCCAGCTCTTCAGCGCTTGACGTCCTGCTTTGCGGAAACTGCCAAAATGTTTGGCCTGGAAGTCAGCCTGAAGAAAACTGAGGTCCTCCATCAGCCAGCTCCCCACCATGATTACCAGCCCCCCCACATCTCCATCGGGCACACAAAACTCAAAACGGTCAACCAGTTTACCTATCTCGGCTGCACCATTTCATCAGATGCAAGGATCGACAATGAGATAGACAACAGACTCGCCAAGGCCAATAGCGCCTTTGGAAGACTACACAAAAGAGTCTGGAAAAACAACCAACTGAAAAACCTCACAAAGATAAGCGTATACAGAGCCGTTGTCATACCCACACTCCTGTTCGGCTCCGAATCATGGGTCCTTTACCGGCACCACCTACGGCTCCTAGAACGCTTCCACCAGCGTTGTCTCCGCTCCATCCTCAACATCCATTGGAGCGCTTACATCCCTAACGTCGAAGTACTCGAGATGGCAGAGGTCGACAGCATCGAGTCCACGCTGCTGAAGATCCAGCTGCGCTGGATGGGTCACGTCTCCAGAATGGAGGACCATCGCCTTCCCAAGATCGTGTTATATGGCGAGCTCTCCACTGGCAACCGTGACAGAGGTGCACCAAAGAAAAGGTACAAGGACTGCCTAAAGAAATCTCTTGGTGCCTGCCACATTGACCACCGCCAGTGGGCTGATAACGCCTCAAACAGTGCATCTTGGCGCCTCACAGTTTGGCGGGCAGCAACCTCCTTTGAAGAAGACCGCAGAGCCCTCCTCACTGACAAAAGGCAAAGGAGGAAAAACCCAACACCCAACCCCAACCAACCAATTTTCCCCTGCAACCGCTGCAATCGTGTCTGCCTGTCCCGCATCGGACTTGTCAGCCACAAACGAGCCTGCAGCTGACGTGGACTTTTTACCCCCTCCATAAATCTTCGTCCGCGAAGCCAAGCCAAAGAAAAAGGAAGAAGATTCACGTAGAAAGGAAAAAAAAAACAAATTACCAACTATCAAAATTATTATTGACACAAAAATCAACTAATCCCTTTCACAATAGATAACCTTTCTTTTAGAGAATGGGAGAGAAAAGGAATTAAAAGAATAGAAAATTATTTTTTGGGAAATAATTTATTAACATTTGAACAAATGAAGTACAATATGGAATAACTCATGGTACAATGTTTGCATACCACCAACTGAAACCCTACTTGAAGGATAAATTGGGAAGCAAACTGAGGTTACCAGAAGGAAGTAGCTTTGAATATGTGATTACAGACACAATGATAATAAAAAGATTTATAACAAACATGTACATCAATCTGCAAGAGAAGGAAAATGATGAAATAAGCTATAAACCCAAACAAAAGTGGGAATAAGATCAAAACAAAGATAAAAAATGAAATATGGGAAAAGTTATGCTCTGGAACTATGAAAAATATAATAAACATGAGGTTACGCATGATACAATATAATTGGTTACACAGGCTATATCATGCCCCAAAAAATTAAATAAATGGGATCCAACATTATCAGACAGATATTTTCGCTGTAAGAAGGAAATGGGAACAACAGTAGATGCAATTTGGGCATGTGAGAAAGTGAAAAAGTTTTGGGAAGATCTAAATCAGGTATTAAATAAAATCACAAAAAGCAACATACCAAAAAACCCAGAGATCTTCCTTCTAAGTAATATAAGAAGTAAAGAATTAGGCCTCAAACTGGATGAAGCGCAAAAAAGATTTATTATGATAGTCTTAGCTGGAGCAAAAAAATGTATAATGTCAACCTGGAAATCAGAAGAGAGCCTGAGAATACAGCAATGGTACATAGAAATGAATAAATGTATTCCATTGGAAAAAATAACATATAATTTAAAAAATAAAGTCACATTATTTGAACAAATTTGGGAACCGTACATGGAACACAACAGAGAGGGCCTACCGCGGACCCCCACCCCCTAAAATGATAGAATGAGAAGAAGACAAAATGACCTGATCCAGTATAAAAGTAGATGACACAATTTTCTTGTTTATTTTCATTGTGTGATGACATTGTTTAATGGTTTTATTGTATTATATATGTTGAACGTTTAATGGGTTGGGAGGGGGGTGGGAAGGAGGGAGGGAAGGTAGGGGGGAAAAAAAGGGGAGAAAATGCCACTGTGTATATTTAAGAAGGAAATGTTTGTATTTGATTGATATGGTTCATAGAGTGAAAAATAAAATTAAAAAAAAAGTTGTGACATGTACCTGGTTCAGTGAGATGGGTTTGTTTCACGAGCAGTTTAGCAAGTCAACTCTATTATGCACGCAGCCAACAAAGCAAAAGGCCAAGAGCACAGTGTACGATGTTACAGTTAACATATCACCAAGGGCAGCACGAGATCCATTATTCATTCAGGAACCCTTGAGAATGCAGGGAAGGAACAGATTTTGAATCTGTGAGCGTACGATTTCATACACAAGTGTCCGGGGTCTGATGGCTGTCTGTTGGGTTAGGCAACACTATTTCAGTGCCAGCTACCAGGGTTCAAATCTGGTGCTGCCTGCAAAGAGTTTGTATGTTTTCCATGTATTTGTGTGGGTTTGCATGGGGAGTATAGATTTATTTTGCTGAAATTGGGTAACGCAGGTTTAATTGGCCGGAATCTGATTCTATTGTGTTGTAAATAATGATATTAAAATTAAAAGATATGAAAATGTCGTTGGCAGTGGGAAGTGTACTTGGAGTTGATGGAGGGAGGGAGGTCTGGGTGATGTTCTGAACTCCAAATGCAAAAGAGAGGAGGAATGTAGGTGGTGGAGCTGAAGTGTGGACGAGTTGGCCAAAGGGCCTGTTTTCATGCTGTATGACTATGACTAGAAGAAGCTGGGGCCAGATGGCTTCACTCTGCCCTCTCCTCCATGTACCTTAACTGACCAATCTAAACCCAAGGAAACAGTTGAGCGATGAACTCCAGGACAGAAACAGAAACAGAAACAGGTCCTCACCTGGAGCTGTGGTGGGTAATCATTCATGGGAAGGTGCGAGGTGAGGAGGATTTCCAGGGGATGAATTATTTCCTGGAATGCTGGTAGCTCCCTGTACATCAAGCAGCACCTCTTGCACAGGTTGAAACACAATGCCATGCAGGAGAACCTTTAGGAGGAACAACAGACTTTTTAATCAGAGTAGAGTTGTGCACGACGCAGAACTTTCATCTCCACATTGTGACGGATTATGTTATATTGTATATAAATATGTTTTAAAGGAGATAAATTGTGGGGGTTTTTTTAAGTGTAGGACACAGACAGACACACTTCACAGCACGGATCTCATTTAAAATGCAAGAGCTCTGCTCAAGCCAGACGGTCCAGGCTTTGAAGAATGCCTATAAGGACTTCACAAGTAGGTGTTAATTGGACATGATGTGGAGTAATGGATTATTGTTCTGGAAATCAAAAGATGAATGGACTCAGAAGATTGAGTCTGGAGCCGCAGTCTAAATGAAGTTTGCTGTTCTAAGAGGGTCATGTAGTTTTCTGAGAGAGAGAGTGAGAGAGAGAATTCAGTTCTACAGTTCAGCGGCAGCAGCTGGGACTGGAACAGGACAAGCTGGCAAGCTTGTGGAAAAACCCCATTTTGAAGACAAGTTGTGAGTTCTTCGCCTGGTCAAAGCCCTTGTGGTCCATACAAGAGGAGATGGCTGGCTCTATGTTTCACTTGAGATAAGGGAAACAAAAAGGAACTCTGTGGTGACCTGAAAGAAAGAGGTTATCATCTTGAAATCCTGATGAGGCAAGTTTCTTTGGCAAGACACTGAAGTCACTGATCAGAAGGAATCAGTTTATGTTCGACAAGCAACAAATCTCTCTCTGAAAATCGACAAGAATCTTCCCAAGCAGTAACCATTTACCTTTCAGGCACCAAAGCCTGGTGAAGTTACATAAATGTTAAATTCTGTTTAAGTAACCATTTGTCTTGGTGAATTTCTATTGGGTTTTGGGGTCCTCTGGGCCTGTAACAACATCTTTGAACCTCATTGCATTAGCTCTCCTGTGCCAAAACAATTTTAATTTCTTGCTGAGTTTCCAGTAAGGGTTTAACTGCAGGTGGTTCTCTCGGCTCAGGAAGACACTATGGGTGGCAGGATTTGAATGGTGATTAGTCCAACTGAGGTCCTCCATCAGCCAGCTCCCCACCATGACTACCAGTCCCCCCACATCCCCATTGGGCACACAAAACTCAAAACGGTCAACCAGTTTACCTATCTCGGCTGCACCATTTCATCAGATGCAAGGATCGACAACGAGATAGACAATAGACTCGCCAAGACAAATAGCGCCTTTGGAAGACTACACAAAAGAGTCTGGAAAAACAACCACATGAAAAACCTCACAAAGATAAGCGTATACAGAGCCGTTGTCATACCCACACTCCTGTTCGGCTCCGAATCATGGGTCCTCTACCAGCATCACCTACGGTTCCTAGGACGCTTCCACCAGCGTTGTCTCCGCTCCATCCTCAACATTCATTGGAGCCCTTTCATCCCTAACGTCGAAGTACTCGAGATGGCAGAGGTCGACAGCATCGAGTCCACGCTGCTGAAGATCCAGCTGCGCTGGGTGGGTCACGTCTCCAGAATGGAGGACCATCGCCTTCCCAAGATCGTGTTATATGGCGAGCTCTCCACTGGCCACCGTGACAGAGGTGCACCAAAGAAAAGGTACAAGGACTGGCTAAAGAAATCTCTTGGTGCCTGCCACATTGACCACCGCCAGTGGGCTGATATCGCCTCAAACCGTGCATCTTGGCGCCTCACAGTTCGGCGGGCAGCAACCTCCTTTGAAGAAGACCGCAGAGCCCACCTCACTGACAAAAGGCAAAGGAGGAAAAACCCAACACCCAACCCCAACCAACCAATTTTCCCCTCCAACCGCTGCAACCGTGTCTGCCTGTCCCGCATCGGACTTGTCAGCCACAAACGAGCCTGCAGCTGACGTGGACATTTACCCCTCCATAAATCTTCGTCCGCGAAGCCAAGCCAAAGAAAGAAAATTGCAGTACCAGTGATCCACACTCAAATCTGGCGCTGTGGCACAGTGTCTCAGAATCAGAATTTATTGTCATGAACATCTAACGAAATTTGTTGTTTTGTGGCAGTATCACACAGTGCAAAATTTATATATACATTAACAAAATAAATTTAAGAAAAGTGTATGAAGAGTCAAAGTAAAGGCAGTGTCTGTGATTCATTGTTTTTTTTTTAATTTTTAAATTTTTCACACTATGAACCATATCAATCAAATACATACAAACATTTCTTTCTTAAATATACACAGTGGCATTTTCTCCCATTTTTTTTCCCCCCTACCTTCCCTCCCTCCTTCCCACCTCCCTCCCAACCCATTAAACGTTCAACATATATAATACAATAAAACCATTAAACAATGTCATCACACAATGAAAATAAACAAGAAAATTGTGTCATCTACTTTTACACTGGATCAGGTCATTTTGTCTTCTTCTCATTCTATCATTTTAGGGGGTGGAGGTCCGCAGTAGGCCCTCTCTGTTATGTTCCATGTACGGTTCCCAAATTTGTTCAAATAATGTGACTTTATTTTTTAAATTATATGTTATTTTTTCCAATGGAATACATTTATTCATTTCTATGTACCATTGCTGTACTCTCAGGCTCTCTTCTGATTTTTAAGTTGACATTGTACATTTTTTTGCTCCAGCTAAGGCTATCATAATAAATCTTTTCTGTGCTTCATCCAGTTTGCCTGCACGAATGCTATATCTATTTTCTCTTTGTTCAGTAAATTTAATAGCCTCTTCCTTTTGATTTGGTTATGTATTCCATTAATATTTATAGTTATATAGTTGAACATGGCCATCTCATACTTTGTTTACATCTTATTTCCACTTCCTCACCACCACCTTTTCCCCATTTCCATTTCCCAGTTTTCTTTTTTTGAATGCACTGTATGACAACACTTCTAAAACATAAAATACTCCAGCCACTCCCACATCTAAAATTCCCTTAACCACAAGTGTCCCCCTCCTCTCTGAGTTGCCCCTTGTCCCTTGCCAGGCAACCACAACTCCCCTCTCCATTCGGACTGTGAACCCGTTCCCAAGTGTCAACTGATTTCGCAGTGACTGTTATTCTCTCCCACCCAAACCCCTCCAGAAAAGACTTTTATCTTCACATTACAACAAAGCTCCCCCTCTTTTCTTCTTTCTTTCTTTATTTTTTAAACCCCTCCTCTTCCCCCCCCTTACTTCCCTTTTCTTCCCTCCTTTAGTTCTTACTTATACATTATTTTTACTTTTTTATACGTAGTTTGTCGTCATTCTTTGTTCTTGTTACATCTCTTCATCTCTCTTTCTGTCTTGCAAGCGTTCTGCAAATTCTTGTGCTTTCTCCAAATCCGAGAACAGTCTGTTTTGCTACCCTGGGATAACTATTTTAAGCACCGCTGGATATCTTATCATAAATTTATAGCCTTTCTTTTGCTGCGTTAAACTCCTTCCTCTTCTTCAGGAGCTCAAAACTTATGTCTGGGTAGAAAATTTTTTTTTTGATCTTTGTATTCCAGTGGTTTTTTGTCTTCTCTCATTTTATTCATTGCCTTCTCAAATATATTTTCTCTTGTCGTGTATCTCAGGAATTTAACTAAAACAGATCTTGGTTTTTGTTGTGACTGTGGTTTCAGGGGTAATGTTCTGTGTGTCCTTTCTATTTCCATTCCTTCCTGCATTTCTGGCATTCCCAGGATTTTTGAGATCCATTCTTTTATAAATTCTTTCAAATCTTTGCCTTCTTCATCTTCCTTAAGGCCCACTATCTTTATATTGTTTCGCCTACTAATAGTTTTCCATTATATCCATCTTCTGAGCTAACAACTCCTGTGTTTCTTTAACTTTTTTGTTTCTTTCTTCCAATTTTCTTTTTAAGTCGTTCACTTCCATTTCTACCGCCATTACACGTTCTTCCACATTTTCTAATCTTTTCCCTAAATCTATTATGACCAGCTCTATTCTACTCACTTTTTCTTCTGTACTTTTCATTTTTATTTTCATTTCACTAAATTCTAGTGTCAGCCATTCTTTTAATGCTTTCATTTGTTCTTGAAAAAATTCTTTATCTATGTACTGTCCATTCATTTTACCTCCTATTCCTCTGTGCACAGCTTGGTGTTCTTCTTCTTCTTCTTCTGTGTCTGCTCTTGGGTTTGTGTCTTCTATTTCTCTTCCTTGTATCTGTGTCTCTTCTGACTTTCTTTTTGAGCTGCTTGTCTGTTTGTTGGGTATTTTTGTTCCATGGTTTCTTGATGTTGGTCCTCTTCTTCTGGACTGGTTATCTGTTGTGTCTCTAGTTTTCTTTTTTCTTTATCACACCTCCTGTTCCTTTCTTTATCTTGCAGCTGGGAGGCCTGCTGTCGGGTCTCTCTCAGCTGTTCGTACTGTGGAGTTTCACTCCACAGTTGGTCCCCCCTCCCGTCGGTGGCCTCCTTTTCGTGCGCATGCGCAGTTGCGCACCTGTTTGGCTCCGTGAGCCATTTTTGCAGTCCCGCAGTCGGTGGGTCGCAACCTTGCGGGGTCTCCACTAACCTCGGGGAGCGGGCTCCTCTTTCCATGGCAGGTCCCTGCTTTTTCGTGCAGTTAAGGCCTTCACCTTTCTCTTCTGACGTCTTTCTTTTTTCTTCCCATTGTTTTTGGCTTTTCTTTCTTAGGTGCCATTTTCTCCACACCTTTATTTTTTTTATTTGTTGTGATTTGTGTGTCTGGGGCTTTGCTTTTTCTTCATTTTTTTCCTTCTTTTCTGGAGGGCTGGTATTTTCCTACCGGCCACTACTCCATCACGTAACTCCTTCTGTGATTCATTGTTCATTCAAGAATCTGATTGCAGTGAAGAAGCTGTCCTTATGCCATTGAGTGCTCATATACCTTTATCCTGGTGGCAGCAGAGTGACGAGGGCATGGCCTGGGTAGTGGGGGTTGTTGAGGATAGAGGCTGCTTTCTTAAGACACTGGCTCTTGTAGATATACTTGATGGCATGAAGACTGGTGCCCACGATGTCACAGGCTGTTAACCCTCAAGTATTTGCCTGTCCTTCGTGTTGGCACCTCTGTACCAATCAGTGATACAACCAGCCAGAATCCTCACCAAGGTACACCTGTATAAGTTTGAGAGTCGTTGGAGACATACCGAATCTCCTCAAACTCCTGACAAAGTACAGTCGCTGGTGAGCCTTCTTTGCGATTGCATCAACATGGGAGGGTCCAGGACAGATCCTCGGAGATGTTTACTCCCAGGAATTTGAAATTCTTGACCTCTCCACTACTGAGCCCTTGATGAGGACTGGGTCGTGTTCCCCTGACATCCTTCTGAAGTCCACAATATCTCCTTGGTTTTGCAGATGTTGAGTGTAAGGTTGCTGATCCATTCAATGAGCTGATCTATCTCCCTCCTGTGCACTTCCTCATTTTTGTTTGTGATTCTGTTGACAACTGTGGTGTCATCAGCAAATTTGAGTAGGTTTCCTCTGTGCTCCAGTTTCCTCCCACCTTTCAAAATGCACAAGGGTTGTAGGTTAATTGAGGCATTTGGGTAGCATGGGCTCGTGGGCTGGATGGGTCTTTGTCTCTAAATTTTAAAATTTGCTTTGCCTTACTAACCTCTACAGCAAGATAGTTTACAGATTCAGATTCTCCAAGCTGGCAAATAAACAGTAACCACTTGGGGAGTGTCCCCTTTGGCAACCAGTACTCACAGAATGGGACTCAGTCTGGCTGCAACATTGTGTGGGACAGTAGCTGCCAAGCATCGGACCAGAAGTCAATCCAGAAGATCAGCAGAACGGCTGAGAAGATCACTGGGGGGGTCTCCCTTTTCTCTATTGACAATATTCACTGGGAGCATTACTGAAATAGGGCTCAATGAATGATTGAGGTCCCTTTCTATCCATCACACAGTATCTTTGACCCACTACCATCAGGAAGGAGGGACAGAAGCATCAAAATCAGGACCGCCAGGCTGGAAAATAGCTTCTTCCCATAGGCTGTGAACAGTATCCTGCAACCCTGAGACTCTTATAAATGGAACTAAAGAATATTTACACATATTTATTTTCTATTACAGCACTGTCTCCAAGGAGCGTGTACATTCTTCCAGGCTCCACATGGGTTTCCTCCCACCTTTCATAATGTTTGAGGGGTGTAGGTCAATTTGGTGTAATTGGCAGCTCAGGTTCATGGGCCAGAAGTACCTGTTACTATGCTGTGTATCCAATTTTAAATTTATTACATATTTATGTATGCATGCAATTATTATGTACTGTATGAGAAATGTGTCTGCACTGTAGTACGGAGAGACGCTGTTTTGTCTGGTTGTATATGGACTGTCAGACAATAAAGAAACTTGACAGTGTCATAGAATTTGGGATGCCATAGTGGCCCAACTTAGAGGAGTCACTACCTCACAGTGACCCAGGTTCACTCCCGACCACCACCACTGACAGGGTGGAGTCTGCAGGCTCTTCCTGGACTCACTCCCACATCCCATGGACATGCAGAAGAGAAACAGGAAAACCAGAGATTCTGGAATGTAGAGTGAATAAGGAGAAGCTGGTGGGATGCAGAGGACCAGGAAGTGGCTGTGATGGAGGGTCCCGACCCAAAACATCGTTTGACCATCTCTCTCCACGGATGCTGCCTGATCTGCCAAGTCCCTCCAGCTTCTCATTGTTCACCAAGTGAGTGCAGTTAAGAGTCTGCTGTAAATTGCCCCCAGTGTATCTAGGGAATCGAGGGAGTACAAAATGTATTGGTGAATATCAGTGGTGAATGGTCAGTACTGACTCAATGGGCTGAACAGCCTGTTTCAACACACAGGAAGCCGTGCTGTCTTCAGCTGAAAGAGCACAATATGCCCATGGTCCGTGCTTCTCCGTTTGGCTCTGCTCAACCTTCCTATTCAAGCATTTCTTCAATGACCTTTTGAAAGCTGCCGGTGAAGTTGCCTCAATCACGCTGCAGCAGTTTCCAGTGTTTAGAAAACAGAATCTCCCCAGCTCTCATACTACTGTGTCCTGTGCCTCACTACTCAGCCTTGTGGTATTAGGTTGTAGAGTAAGGAACAGACCCTTTGGCCCAATTCATTCATGTTAACCAAGTTGGCATTTTGGGCTCGTCCATTTGACTGCATTTGGGCCATAGCCTTCTCAGCCTTTCATATTTATTCAGGTGCCATCCGTAACCATCTCTGACCCTCTGAATTGTAGTTGTTGCCTCCCCATTCTCCTTTGGCGAAGGCTCCATCTTTGAGCTGACACCGTAGTCAATGTTGAGTTCATGATTATACAAGGGAAAATACCAAAGTGGTTTCCCGTTGCCTTCTTCAGTTACAGGGTCCACACTGAATGGATAATCTTGACCATTGAGCAGCAGATTCATCTGCCCAGTGTTATTAGTTTTATAACCATAAATTCCAATTTGTAGAATCTGCTTGTAAAACCATCCACCATCTGCAATCCATGGCTTCACGTGACCCTGATTGGGAGGCTAAATAGGTACTACCCCTTGTCCAAGGGTGACCTGTAGGGTAACGGACAGAAGGAGGGCCTTACACCTCCTTTTGCTGAGCAAATGTGCAGCACTGACACCAACTTTCTATCCATAGATCTGTCTAAATGTCTCTTGAATGCCAGAAATATCCCGCTTCTAGTTTCCTATGGCAGCTCATTCCCGATACAGACCACCCCGTGAGTGGAAAAAGTTGCCCCTCAGATCCCGTTAACTCTCTCCTCTGAAATCTATGCCCTCTAGTTCGAGAACAGTCTACCCTGGGAAAAAGACTACGAGTGTTCACCTTATCTGTACCCCTCATGACTTGATAAATGGCAAGGTAATAAAGACCCAGACACTAACCCCGGGCTAGTGCAAGCTGGGACTCACTTGATGTGCGCTGCTTGCAACTCATCCCGTGGCTTTGTCTTGTGCATCAGGCTCATCGGCAGAGGCTTCATTTCCCAGGATTCCGCAGCCTCCTTATCCTTCAGCACCAGCAGGTTGGAGGATTTCCCAGCTGCTTTGAAAGGCGGAACCACTACGTACCCTGGAAGACATACAAAACCTTGAATCACAGGATCACCATGTCACGGGTAAAGCTAACAGTTTAATTCCCCAACTCTTTGCCTGTAGCCTGCAATTTATTTTTCTTTGTACACTTCAATTCCATTTGGGATGTTCTGAATGACATTTAAAAAAAAAATCAGAACGTTCCACTCTTTACAAAAAAAAAAGGACGACACGGTTAGCACAACACAAAATCTGGCATTTTCTGTTAGGAGTTTGTACATTCTTCCCGAGTCTGCGTGGGTTTCCTTCCACTGTTCAAAAAACATTCCGTAGATGTAAGTTAATTGGACGGCACAGGCCCCTGGGCCGAAAGACCATGTTACTGTGATGTATGTTTTTATCAAAAATGTCTTGCATCTCATCCCACCGGTTGTGCCTGCTGCTTTTTTAATCTGTGCCCCTAACTCTTCAACCATTTGCTCATGAGAACACCTCTTCATTGGCCTTATCAGAATATGCTCCATAAACCTCTATGAAATCTGAACTCGATTTCATTTGTACCAAGAATCTGTTTCTGCTGTCTAACCCTAGAGATAAAAATCAGAATTTATTGTCATGAACAAGTCATGAAATTTGTTGTTTTGTGGCAGCATTTTAGTGCAAACATTCATATTATAACCATCTTATACCATTATTATAAAAAAAAGTAAATTAATAGTACACAAAAAGTAAGGCAGTGTCTACGGTTCATTGAACATTCCGGAATCTGATGGCAGTGGGGAAGAAGCTGTCCTTGTGTCACTGAGTGCTCGTCTTTAGGCTTCTGTACCTTTTTGCCAATAGTAGCAGAGTGAAGAGGGCATGGTCTGGGTAGTGGGGGTCTTTGAGGATGGAGGCTGCCTTTTTTTAAGACACTGCTTTTTTAAGACACCGCTTTTTGTGGATGTTCTCAATGGAGTGAAGTCTGGTGCCTGTGATGTCACAGGCCAAGTTAACAACCCTCTGGAGTTTATTCTTGTCCTGAGAGTTGGTTCCTCCTTTGATGCAACCAGCCAGAATCCTCTCCACAGTGTAAGTTTACAAGAGTCTTCGATGACATACCTAATTTCCTCAGACACCTCACGAAGTATAGCCACTGGCGAGCCTTCTTTATGATTCTATCAACGTGGAGTCTCCAGGACAGAGCCTCGGAGATGTCGACACCCAGGAATTTGAAGTTCTTGACCCTCTCATCTACTGAGCCCTCGATGTGGACTGGGTTGTGTTCTCCCAACTTCCTCCTGAAGTTCACAGTCATCTCCTTGGTTTTGCTGATGTTGATCGCAAGGTTGTTGTTCCTACATCATTCAACAAGCTGATCTATCTCCCTCCTGGACGCTTCCTCGTTGCCATTTCTGATTCTGTGACAACTGTGGTGTCATTGGCAAACTTGTAGATGGCATTGGAATTGTTCCTGGCCCCACAGTCATGGCTGTATAATGACTAGAGCAGTGGGTTAAGCATGCATCCTTGGGGTGCGCCTGTGTTGATAATCAGTGAGGAGCAGATGTTGTTTCCAATTCTTACTTACTACCTAAATTGAGAAAGTCAAGGATCCAGTTGTGGGGGTGGGGAGGGGCGGGTGGTACAGAGGCCTAGAGTTTGTTGCTTCTTGACCAGCACTGAGGGAATGATGGTATTGAAGGACGAGCTGTAGTTGATGAAGAGCAGCCATATGTATGAATTTCTGTTTCAGGTGAACCAGAGCTGAGTGGAGAGCCAGTGATATTGTACCTGGTGTGGAGCAATTGTGACAATCGGTGACTTGCAGAGGGTCCAGATCTTTACTTAGGTGCGTGTTAATTCTGGCCATGACAAGCCTCTCAAAGCATTTCATCACAGGAGATGTTAGCGCAACTGGGAGATCGTCGTTGAGGCAGCTCACACTACTCTTCATGGGCACCAGGATGATTGCGGCTCTTTTGAAGCACGTGGAAACCTCTGACTGCAGGAATGAGAGGTTGAAAATGTCCATGAACACTCCAGCTAGTTTGTGGGCACAGATTTTCCAGTACCCTGCCAAGTACACCGTCAGGGCCTGATGGCTTGTGAGGGCTCACCCTCTTGAATGATGTTCTGATGTCACCCTCAGAGAGAGGTATCACAGGGTCCTCGGCCTTTTCAGGGATTTGGTACTTCTTCTCAAAGCAGGCATACAAGGTGTTCAGCTCATTGGGTAATGAAGCATCACAACCACCGATATTGTTTGCCCTCGTTTTGTACTGGCCTGCTCACCCTGCCACAGCTGGCGTGTATCTGTCTCCGTCTCTCGCTTCCTCTGGAATTTTGCTTCAGAGTTGGCCTTTGCAGGCCGTACCTGGACTTCTTGAAAAGATCCCGATCCCCGGCTTAAACACTCTTGTTCTCGCCCTCAGCAGGTTGCGTATTCTGATTCTTCCAGAGCTTCTGATTGGGGAACACCCTGTCTTTGTGCATGGGCAATCTCATCCACACAGATCTTGATGAAGTCAGTGACACCTGATGCATATTCATTCAAGTCTATGGATGAGATCTTTAAGTTACTGGGATCAGGAAGGAACATGAAGAGCAGCAGCCGAATATGCCAGGGATAATAATAGCTAAGTCGAGTTAGAAGGCCAAAAAAGCATTATTCTTTCAAGATTTAAGTGCGAACTTGGTAAAACAAAGATCTTGGTGTTGAAAGACAATTGTGTATACGGAATATAAAGTACTTGATGCTAATATCCAGTAACACTGAGGATCGATGTGCCAGAGGGGCCCTGAAGATTCTATAAATCCCCAAAAGAAGTAGAGAAGTTTCTACAAGAACTACAAGGGGGACCCAAGAATGAACTTTGGATTTTTCTTGTTCTTCTTTCCAAAGTGGACTGTAAATTTTAAAGTCGGGATAAAAGTTAAAAAGAAAAAAAAGTTATATTTGGAATAGTTTTGAGCAGATAATTAAAGTAATATCAAAATGGAGAAGGACAAAGAAGAGAAAAAAATGGAGGAGAGTTTGTACAAGATGGTGCTGAAGTTAAGGGGAGGGGTTCTTTCTCGGATAGTTCTGCAGGCTTTTTTTGCGGGCTTCCAGGGTTTCCTATATACGTCACTGTCAGAGCAGGAACATTGCAGGTGTTTTTTTAAAAGGAGAATATTATTGCACTGTATGGTTTATCTCCTAAATCTTATGGACAATTCAAGGATCTTTTGATACCTCTTATTATGGATGTACTAGACCAAGCGGTAGAGACCCAAACCCTCCCAGAATCCTTCTCAATAACTATTATTGCAGAACTACCCAAAAAGAACAGATCTGATAAAACCATCCTCTTATAGATCTATTTCCTTGTTAAATGCAGATTTCAAAAGTTTGGCCAAAGCACTAGCTAATAGGCTAGGGCAATATCTACCTAAATTGATAAATCTGGATCAGGTAGGGTTTGTTTAAAAAACAAAAACACTCTGCAGACAATTTGAGCAGATTATTCAGTATAATTCATTTTGCTAAATCTAAAGTGAATCCAAGTATAACTGTATTTCTAGATACAGAAAAGGCATGACTGGCTAGAGTGGCTATTTCTATTTAAAGTACTAGAAAAGTTTGGAATGGGCCAAGCATTTATTGATTGGATAAAAACTCTTTCCCGTATGTCACAGGCCAAAATCATAACCAATAGACAGACGTCACCGATGTTTCCTTTTAAGTAGATCTAGCAGGCAGGGGTACCCACTGTCTCCAGGTCTTTTTGTTCTGGCAATTGAGCCAATAGCAGAAATCGTAAGGAGAGATCCAGACATAAAGGGATTCAGAGGTGGCCAGGAAGAGCATAAAATTAACCTATTTGCAGATGATGTGCTGATCTATCAAACCCAAGTGAGTTTTTGGCTAAATTACAGACCACACTGGAGAAATATGGGAGTTTCAGATTCTAAAGTTAACTAGTAAAAAAGTGAAATTATGCCATTAATATATTTTGATTCTGAAAGATATCAAAAAGGAAGCCGGTTTAAATTGAAACTGGACAGAATCAAATATTTAGGAATAATGGTAAATAATAATCTACAAAATTTATATATTTATCTCCCCTCACTTGGAAAGAAGGAGGAAGACGTACAAAGATGGAAAAGTCTGCCCATCATCTTAGATGGGAGGGTTAACTGTGTGAAAATGAAAGTGATGCCGAGACTGCAATATCTCTTCCAGTCATTGCCCATCTCTTTGCCTAGGAATTTTAAAAAAAAGAAATTTAATGGTCATATAAGACTATTTCTTTGGAATAACAAAGTACCTAGGATCTCCATGGAAAAACTGACGTGGGAATATAAATTGGGAAAATTAAGATTATCAGATTTTTAAAAATACTATTTAGCAGCCCAGGTGAGGTTTCCCTCATCCTTTTTTGAAGATAACTCCCCCTCATGGATCCATATGGGATTACACACAATGAGGATGGGATCAGTGAAGGATTCTATTTACAAATGGAATGTCAAATTAATAACAAAAAAAGCACCATTTTAATACATATGATTAAAATTTGGCATGAGATTAATGAGCGTATTGAAAAAAAGTGGGAATATCACAAAGCACCACTGTATTTGGGTAATAGAATTCTAAATCTTTGGTATGAGGTGAAAATTGTTATGACGAAGGACTACTTATGTCCTTTGAGCAATTAAAACAGAAATATGATTTGTCAAATGAAACCTTCCATTGCTATGTTCAGTTAAGGGTCCTTCTTTAATCCCACAATGGTCCCACCCTCAAGTCATGAAGTGGAGGGGATACTTCATCTGGGAAATGCACCTAAATTTATAACTCGGTTGTATCTGTTCTCCAAAGTGAAAGTGCCAAACCAGGCCTACAAAGATCGAGGGAGAGGTAGGAGTTGGATCTGGGTGTTATAATACTAGAAAAATACTGGTTTGATTGGTGTCTGGATAGCAAGTTATCAAGGATAAATGCAAGATATGGACTGGTTCAATATAATTTTCTACACCAACTACATCTCACGCCACAAAGCTACACAAATCTGAAATGTGCTTTAGGTGTGGCATTTCTACATGGCCATTTGTGAAGGTACAGTCATTTTGGCATGATATCACTAACAGGAGTGACCTTCACATGTGACCCAGAGCTACATCTTGTTATTGCTTGATGGGCCGTGAAGAAAATAACTTGTAACTTAAAAAATAAATATGATATGTTTGTCCATACTTGGATTATATAGGGGCCCAATTATAAATTTGACTCAGTGCATAAAGTTACATTTTTGTATCTGTGGTTGGGGGGGGGTGGGGAAGAGGAGGGAGGTTCTCCTTTTTTTTCTTTTGTAAACATTTAATGTATAAAGAAAAGTTTAAAGATTCTATGAATATATTTATGAAAAATGAAAAATAAAACATTTAATAAAAGGCACTTGAGGAAGGAACAAGTTTGCTACCAGCTTGGTTGCATCAGACCTTTATGATTTATTAGGACTCCAGCAGCAGATACAGAGAGAAACACATTTTTATTTCAAAGAGGAAATGAACGTTAATGCATCTTTCTCCATCAACTTACTGTGCTGTATTGTTTGTGGTATAGGTTAATCTTTTATCCATTCATCATTCATTCAGCAATAATAAATCTGTACAAAGTGAAGTTTGGGAGAGACATCAGGGGTGATTTGTTTTATATAAACACAGAGTTGTGGGTGCCTGGAATGCCGAAATATTAGGGGCATTTAAGAGACTTAGACAAGCACAGGGACGAAATAAAAATAGATGGTGATGAATCAGGAAGGGTTTCATAATTTTGTTTGGTTGGAGTAACAAACATCGAGGGCCTGTACTGTGCTGTAACATTCTGTGTTCTACGTACTAAGTGAAAAATCAAAAGTGCAAACCCTAGAATTTGAAACAAGGTGATTGGGTGGGAAAAAAGGGCATTGGGTGCATTTGTATTCATTGGTCAGGGAGATTGGAAGTCACATTGCAGCGTATAAAACTTTGATTTGGCCACATTTGGAATATTGTGTGCAGTTCCAGTCACTGTATTACAAGAAGAATGCGGGAGGCTTTGGTGAAGAGGTTCACCAGAACGTTACCCGAATTGGAATGCATCAGCTATAATGGTTGGACAAACTTGAATTGCTTTCTCTGGAGTGTGGGAGGCTGAGAAACAACATGACAGAAGGAATATAAAATGATGAGAGGTAGAGATTGGGTAGACAAGAGTTTTTGTCCTAGCAAGGGAATGTCACAATCAAGAGGGCCTAGAAACAAGGTGAAAGGTGGCAAGCTTAAAGGTTGATGAGGTAAGGTTTCTCATACACAGAGAGTGGTGTGTCTGATGGCATGCTGAGGTACTTACCGAAGGCTTTAAGGTGAAGGATAATGGACGCGAAATGCTGGTTTTCTTTCCCTGCAGATGCTACCTGGCCTGATGAATATTTTTAGCATTCTCTGATTTCATTTCAATTTTTAAAACATTTTCTTTGAACTCACCCAGGGAGTCTTTACTTGGGACGGCCAGGTGGAGAATTCCCAGCAGGAAGTTGATGACCTCAGGAACAAATCTCTTAGAGAAGGAGACAAAGTCGAGGAAGAGGCAACACGTGAAGAGCCCGGCGGCCACTTCCCGCAGCGAGGAGACAGAGCACTGGTTGACAGAAAACAATGGGCAAGGTCAGTGCAGGGGCAGCTTGTAGATGAATCAACATCCGCTCATCCCATATTAATTCAGCTAAAAGTGGACTAGCATGGAAAATGGGATAGAATGGGGAAAGATGTCCGAGGTTACGGGGGTGAGAATGACCTGAAGTAACTCACGGATCTTATTAGAACGGCATGGTTAGTGCAATACAATTACAGCGCCGTTGGCCCGGGTTTGAATCCCGCGCTGTCTGTAAGGAGTTTGTACGTTCTCCCCTTGTCTGTATGGATTTCCTCCGGGGGGATCCAGCTTCCTTCCACCCTCCAAAAAATATATGGGGGTTGTAGGTTTATGGGCATATTTGGGTGGCATGGGATCGTGGGCTAGAAAGGCCTGTTATATCTAAAAAAAAACAACTCATTGAACAGTACAGTACTTGTCCTTTAGCCAAAAATGTTAGACCGACCTATGTAAACCTACTCTACAACAATCTAATCTTTCCCTGCCTCATACCCATAACCCTCTACATTTCTTGCATCCTATTCAATTGAATCACAAGATCCTGAGGGGATATGACAGAATGGGGGCTGACATGTAGGAGAAGCTTGAACAAGGGGACATGGACACAAGGGGGGTGGGGGGGGAGGGGGAAGGACAGGTGTCCATTTAAAACCAAGGTATGAAGAAGTTCCCTCTGGCAGAAGGTAGTGAATCTCTGGAATTCTCCAGTCCCGAGATGTGTGGAGGCTGGATCATTCAAAACAGTTAAAAGTGGAAGCAGATACACTTTTGAAAGACTGGGGAACCGAGGGTTATGGGGACATGGCCCAGAGGAGGAGTTGAGGCCAGCAGAGATCAGGCGTGACCAGAATGAATGCCAGGGCAAGACTGAGGGGCCAAGTGGCCGACATCTGCTCCCATTTCCTTGTGTTTCATTTTCGAATCCACATGCCTGTACTTTCCCATGACCTTGAAGGTTTTCATTTTCAACTATTTTCCAATTCTTGTGCAAAAGCCATTACTGAATCTGTTTCCACTGCCCTTTCATGCAGTACACTACCGATAATAACTGGAAATGCAAGGGACTGCAGATGCAGGAAAGACGAGCAAAAAAAAACAAAAAAAAAAACTGCTGGTGCATCAGTGGGCCGAGCAGTATCAGTGGGAGACATAGAATGGTCGGTTCGGGTCAGAGCCCTTCATCACGAGGTCCAATCCAGCACGATGACGGCTTCAAAACGTCGACAGCCTTTTCTCACACTGATGCTGTGTGACCTGCTGAGTTCCTTCAGCAGACCGTGTTTTCGTCATCCAGCCAGCCATTCTCTCTGGGGGGCCGCAGCACATTGAAGTAAAAGCCTTGTTTTCGTTTCACCTCACTTGACATAAATGTTTTATGTTTTTTTAGGAGAGCAGTATGGAATAAAACAAAACTCAACTGCTTCACAGGGAAGGGGGCCCATAAACTTGGAGCAGAATCCTAGGGAACCCATAGCTGAAAAATAGTTGAGAATGGTAGGTCCAGACAAGAATTGGTCCTTTGAAACCAGTGGTTTTCAAACTTGTTCTTTCCACTCACGTACCAGTTAAGTATTTCCTATGCCAGAGATGCTCTGTGATTAGTAAGGTGGTATGCAAATGGAAAGAGAAGGTTTGAAAACCATTGCTTTAATTGTCCCTAATTGACTAGTTGCGTGAATGGTTTCATAACTCCAAAGGAAATGGGTCAATGACAATTTTTCTCAAGCAAAATATTTCAGTAACAATTAGGTCCAGAGCAATGGTTCTCAACCTTTTTTCCCCACTCACATGCCATTTTAAGTAATCCCTTACTAATCACAGAGCACCCATGGCATAGGGATTACTTAAGGTGTTAGGTGAGTGGAAGGAAAAAGTTTGAAAACCAGTTTTAAACTAATGCTTGCCACTGGTTCTTTACCCGGCTCCCACATTCTTGTAGGAAGATAAAACCATAAGACACCAGAGCAGAAATAGGCAATTCAGCCCATCGAGTCTGTCCTGCCATTTAATCATGAGATGATCCATCTTCCCATTCACCCCCTCAGCCCGGCCTTCTTTCCATAACCTTTGATGTCCTGACTAATCAAGAACCTATCAATCTCTGCCTTAAATACACACAATGTCTTGTCCTCCACAATCGCCTGAAGCAACAAATTTCATATATTTAACAGCCTCTGGCTGAAAAATTGTAAAGCCTCTACCCGCATGTGGTTGTGAGTGAAGAGTTTAATCTGGTGAGATTAAATGTAGAGCTCTATACAACTTTGGTTAGGCCCAGAGTGTTCTGGTTAATTTACAAAGGATACTGAAGGGACAGTGTTTTATAGCATTGTTCTTTAGAAGAGATGGTTGAGAAGTAATCTGATAGTGGTCTGATCGGAAGGACAACAAAGTGGGAGAATACCACACCTTCTTTATATCTATCCAAACAAATCATTTTGGTAGATATGCACAAGTCAAATGTTTAAGTTGGACTTTGGAACTTAAGGATTGATTATTAAGGTTCCGCTAATTCTCTGCAACAGGATATAGCGTACATGTCGGACTGCTACCCACCTTAGTGACTAATTGACTCAAATGCACCAGCGCAGGCGTCACCACAGCATGTCGGAAGTCAGAGGTAGGGAAGAGAGCCCCCGTAAATTTTAAGTAAAGCAGCTGAAAGAAAACACAAATTACACCAGTGACAGGAAGTTACAAGGGGACAGCAACCATAATGTTAAGCAAATCCTTATCTGTTGCAATGGGTCACTGGACGATTCCACGGCTTTGCATTGCATGTTTCGCTCCTGTTCTGAAGGCATTTCCTTGCTTGTATGATACAGTAATAGAGAGACTGATCCACCGTGGACCTCAAAGCCTAATCGACTGCAGGGGCATCAGAGCAAAGAGCATCCACACAAGATTCTAAAAACAACCTGGATCTAGAAGCGTGGTTGTGTTCTCTCTCACCAGGGGTCCTGACACCAAAGCCCATACACAAGTGCTGGAGGAACTCAGGAGGTCATGCAACATCCATGGAAAGAAAGAGGCACTCGTCGTTTCAGACCTGAACCCTTTGATGGGATGGAGGCACAAATCGCTAACTGCCGAGGCATGCTGCATGACCTGCTGAGTTCCTCTAGCACTTTTGTGTGCATTCCAGCTATCCAGCATCTATCGACTCCTGGCTTACCTCCTAAAATCAAAGGGCTGCGGAAACATATGTCAGTTTTGACATATTGTATCGTATAATTTCAGCACATTGTACTCGTGTGAATGAGAATAAACTCAGCATTGTTACTGCTCAGATACTTTTAAAGGGTAATCCAATGATCCATTAGTGAGGCTGACAAGAAGTTTCAACATCAGGAAGGTCAGATCTTCAGTCTTTGAGTATTGTGTGCAGTTTCGGTTACCTAAATACAGGAAATAGATCAATAAGATTGAGAGTCTAGAGAAGATTTACTAAGAAGTTGCCCGGAACTGAGTCAAGAAGGAAAGGTTAAACAGGTTAAAACTATATTTCCTGGAGAATGAGGAGATCGTTGATAGAGGTATTCATAGAGTAAACCCAAGCAGCCTTTTTCCACTGAGATTAAGTGAGACAAGAAGTAGAAAACATGGGTTAAGGGGTAAAAGGTGAAATGTTTAAGGGGAACATTAGGGGGAAGGATCTTATTTACACAGAGTGTTGAGAGTGTGGAATGAGCTTCCAGCTGAAGTGGTGAATCTGGACTCAAGTTTAACATAAGATGGGGGGGGGGGGTGTCGAGGGATATGGAGTGAGTGCAGGTCAGTGGGACCAGGGAGAAGAGTTCAGCACAGACTCAAAGAGCCGAAGGTCTATTTCTGTGCTCTAATCTTCTGTGGTTCTATGTTTCAAAGTATGTGGACACGAGTCGATACCATTCCATTCTTCACAGGTGTCCTGGCCAACTGTGCATCAGTCTCCATGTTTGGACAGGACAATGAGCTCCCCCTGGTGGCTCAGCTGGTTTCTGTCCACAGCAGCATCTGTCACAACCCTGTGATTCCGAAGAAGGCATTAAAGTGAATGAGGTACTGTTTGCATAGGAGAAACTTATGCAGAGCAGGGTCCACACACAACACTGTGATGGCGACAAATCTTTCAGGAGAAACTTATGCAGAGCAGGGTCCAACACACAACACTGTGATGGCGACAAATCTTTCAGGAGAAACTTATGCAGAGCAGGGTCCAACACACAACACTGTGATGGCGACAAATCTTTCAGGAGAAACTTATGCAGAGCAGGGTCCAACACACAACACTGTGATGGCGACAAATCTTTCGGGAGAAACTTATGCAGAGCAGGGTCCAACACACAACACTGTGATGGCGACAAATCTTTCGGGAGAAACTTATGCAGAGCAGAGTCCAACACACAACACTGTGATGGCGACAAATCTTTCAGGAGAAACTTATGCAGAGCAGGGTCCAACACACAACACTGTGATGGCGACAAATCTTTCAGGAGAAACTTATGCAGAGCAGAGTCCAACACACAACACTGTGATGGCGACAAATCTTTCAGGAGAAACTTATGCAGAGCAGGGTCCAACACACAACACTGTGATGGCGACAAATCTTTCAGGAGAAACTTATGCAGAGCAGGGTCCAACACACAACACTGTGATGGCGACAAATCTTTCAGGAGAAACTTATGCAGAGCAGGGTCCAACACACAACACTGTGATGGCGACAAATCCTTCGGGAGAAACTTATGCAGAGCAGGGTCCAACACACAACACTGTGATGGCGACAAATCTTTCGGGAGAAACTTATACAGAGCAGAGTCCAACACACAACACTGTGATGGCGACAAATCTTTCAGGAGAAACTTATGCAGAGCAGGGTCCAACACACAACACTGTGATGGCGACAAATCTTTCAGGAGAAACTTATGCAGAGCAGGGTCCAACACACAACACTGTGATGGCGACAAATCTTTCGGGAGAAACTTATGCAGAGCAGGGTCCAACACACAACACTGTGATGGCGACAAATCTTTCGGGAGAAACTTATGCAGAGCAGGGTCCAACACAACACTGTGATGGCGACAAATCTTTCAGGAGAAACTTATGCAGAGCAGGGTCCAACACACAACACTGTGATGGCGACAAATCTTTCAGGAGAAACTTATGCAGAGCAGGGTCCAACACACAACACTGTGATGGCGACAAATCTTTCGGGAGAAACTTATGCAGAGCAGGGTCCAACACACAACACTGTGATGGCGACAAATCTTTCGGGAGAAACTTATGCAGAGCAGGGTCCAACACACAACACTGTGATGGCGACAAATCTTTCAGGAGAAACTTATGCAGAGCAGGGTCCAACACACAACACTGTGATGGCGACAAATCTTTCGGGAGAAACTTATGCAGAGCAGGGTCCAACACACAACACTGTGATGGCGACAAATCTTTCAGGAGAAACTTATGCAGAGCAGGGTCCAACACACAACACTGTGATGGCGACAAATCTTTCGGGAGAAACTTATGCAGAGCAGGGTCCAACACACAACACTGTGATGGCGACAAATCTTTCGGGAGAAACTTATGCAGAGCAGGGTCCAACACACAACACTGTGATGGTGACAAATCTTTCGGGAGAAACTTATGCAGAGCAGGGTCCAACACACAACACTGTGATGGTGACAAATCTTTCGGGAGAAACTTATGCAGAGCAGGGTCCAACACACAACACTGTGATGGTGACAAATCTTTCGGGAGAAACTTATGCAGAGCAGGCTCGAACACACAACACTGTGATGGCGACAAATCTTTCAGGAGAAACTTATGCAGAGCAGGCTCGAACACACAACACTGTAATGGCGACAAATCTTTCGAAGGGATGTTGATTGAGCGATACCCATCTGTTTGGAAAACATGGGGTGCTCCCCTTGCTATTTTTAATTTTTTTTTATAAAAAGATTTTTGACCTCCAGCACAGTAACAAGCCCTTCTGTCCCATGAGCCTGTGACCTCCAAATACACCAATTAATCTACCACCCCCATGTTTTTGAGGGGTGGGAAGAAACCGGAGCATCTGGAGGAAACCCACGCAAATGGGGGAAGAATGAACAAACTCTTTCAAACCGGGTCGCTGACACTGTAGGTAGTCGTGTCAAGGCGATGCAGAGGAACTTCCCGGGTTGAAAGTACGTACATTAGATGGTCTTATTTGGGATTCCTCTGGAGGCTCCAATTTTCTTCTCACTCTTCAAAACATACGGGAATTACAAGTCAATTGGGTGTAATTGTGCGGCAAAGGTTGTGGGCTGAAATGGCCTGTGTTGTTAAGCCTAAATTTAATTGAGCTTTAACATTTTTAAAAAGATGAAGATTTCTCTCTCAATACTACTCAGATAAATCCACTTTGGTTCCACTGACAACCCAAGCTCCTTGAAAAGCAGCAGAGAAGCAATGGAGCTAGTATCTCACAGAAAGCATTGCAACTCCAGAGTACCATTGCAAATTTGCGATCAGAACCTGGACTTGAGGTGCTTCCTAACAGGTCTGGCTGGTCTCGAAAGAGAAAATTGTC
Organism: Narcine bancroftii; assembly: GCF_036971445.1. Taxonomy (NCBI): domain Eukaryota; kingdom Metazoa; phylum Chordata; class Chondrichthyes; order Torpediniformes; family Narcinidae; genus Narcine; species Narcine bancroftii. Next base: position 152,470,721 of record NC_091469.1, read on the forward strand.
ATTTATTTGACATGCAATTCAAAATTCAGCAATTATTTTTTCCCCCCCCTCAAAATCTTCAAATGACAATACTGGTTAAATCTGTGTGCTGTTCTAAAGAACACAACCCAGCTAATTCAGTGCTCAAAGTGAATTGCATGAGATTTACTAAGGTTACAGGTTGCAGTGTTGGGCGGAAAAGTAACAGATGGAATTCAATGTGATGCATTTTGGAAGGTGAAGGCAGAGAACATGGTTAATGACAGGATTCTTGACAGTGTGGAAGAACAAAGGGACCTTGGGATCCAAATCCACACATCTCTCAAGGTTGCTGTGCAGGTTGATAGGGTAATTAAGAAGATTTATGGTATGCAGCCTTCATTAGTCGGGGACTGAGTTCAAGAATAGAGAGGTAATGTTGAAGAGGAGATTCATTAGGATGTTGCCTAGAATGGAGAATGTGTCTTTGAGGCAAGGTTAGCAGAGCTTGGACTTTTCTTTGGAGTGAAAGATGACTTAATGGAGGTGCTGAAGATTATGAGAGGCATAATGGAGTGAACAGCTAGTTCCCTTTTCCCAGGGTGAGAGTAGCAAACACCAGAGAATGTCTGTACAAAGTGAGGAGAGGAAAGTTTAGGAGAGATATCAGGGACAAGTATTTTTTTTCTTTTTAAACACAGTATTGCATTGCTGGAGGTGTTGAATTGGGAAATTCAAAAGACAGATTGGCACATGGATGCAAGAGAAAGAGGGATGTGAGTGTGAGGGAGGAAAGGATTAGATTGTAAAGTAAGTTTATTTAGGATGGCACAAATTGTGGGCTGAAGGGCTTGTACTGTTTGCTAATGTTTTATGCTCTGTATTGGACAAAAAACAGCAATTTGCCAACACCTTCAATTTGAGGAATTCAGGAGTAGGGAGGTCATGTTGCAACTGTACAAGGTACTGGTGAGACCGCACCTGGAGTACTGAGTCCAGTTCTGGTCTCCATATTTGAGGAAGGATATACTGGGTTTGGAGACGGTCCAGAGGAGGTTTACTAGGTTGATCCCTGGGATGAAGGGGTTGACTTATGATGAAAGATTAAATCGTCTAGGATTGTATTCGCTCGAGTTCAGAAGAATGAGAGGAGATCTTATAGAAACATATAGGATTATGAAGGGTATGGATAGGATAGATGTAGGAAGGTTTTTTGCGCTGGCCGGGGTAACTAAAACGAGAGGACACAGTCTCAATATTCGGGGGAGTAGATTTAGGACAGAGATGAGGAAAAATAGTTTTTCCCAGAGAGTAGTGAATGTTTGGAAGTGGTTGAGGCTGCTTCATTAAACATATTTAAAATTCTGTTAGATAAATTTTTACATGATAGAGGAATTAGGGGATATGGAGAGAAGGCAGGTAGGTGGAGTTAGGTCATAAATTAGATCAGCCATCATTGTATTGAATGGCGGAGCAGGCTCGATGGGCCATTTTTGGCCGACTCCTGTTCCTACTTCCTATGTTCCTATTGTTACCTGGAAAAAAGAATTTAAGACCTTGAATAGATCAAGCTTGAAAGAAGATGAATGAGAAGAGACTTGAGGTAAAAAATGGAGTAGAGAATACTGAGTGCAATTTCAACTCGTATCAGAATACAGGATATTGGGATATGGGTGGAAGGCTTTTGTTGGAGGCTTGTGGTCAGAGGTGTGCTGCAGATATCAGTACTGGGTCCACTGCTGTTTGACATCAAATAATAATTTGGATGAGTATAGTTTGCAGATTAGTGGTGAAGATTGTGAGATTACAAAAGGATCTGGTCAACTGAGAAAGTGGGCCATGGAATAATAGCAGTTGGAATTTAAGCCTTGTAAGTGTGAAGTGATGCTGTTACGCTCCCCAGCAGCAATTGGGAGGCGCATAAACAAATGGGTTAAGTTTAACACAAAATTTATCAACAAACTAACGATAATAGAATTAACCCAATAAACTTAACACCCGAACACCAGCCTTAATGGCAGTTCTATATAAACAACAGATTACTATATGGCATATGTGGGGGGAAAAAAATCCCAGACCATTACAGTCCAACCTGAAATACCCTGAAAAATCACCAAAATTACCAAAACAAAACCCCCATGCCAGTCACGTTAAGTCTGTCAAGAAGGATCAGCTTTTGGATCTGGTCTCCCAGCTTGGAATTATTTATTTCCTTGCCCACTGGTCTTTTAGTTTGAGGCTGTATCCAGATGACGTGGTCCCTATAGACTTTCAACCCTGTCAGGGGAATGCGAGACTGGCTAGAGGTTCGAAGGTGGCAACAACCACCTTTACTTTCTTCACCTGGGAATTTTCAGTGACCACATGAGGTTCACTCCTCTGAAGCCCTCTTCAGGGTGAACAAGTGACCTTCTGTCACACGAGTCTTTTAAAAGTCCTCTTTAGGGTTAACAAAGTGACCTTCAGTCACACAAGTCCTCTCCTTTGGCCACGCTGGTTTAAGTGGTCCTGTCACATGAAGTCCTCTTCTTGAGAGGGGAAAGAAGAGGCACTGGTTAGTCCCACACATACTCTGGGTATCAGAGTTCCCCAAACTGTTGTCAGAAAAACAGCGCTGACACCCGTGGAAATGTAGCTCAGTCTCCCTTTTTCCACTAAAACTAGATGGCAGTGCTAGCACCCGTTAACAAAGCAACTCAGCATGTGGCTTGCTGAAGCTGCCAAGTAAGCAAGCAGTCAGACTAACTCTTCTTCTTTTCTTTGGCTTGGCTTCGCGGACGAAGATTTATGGAGGGGGTAAATGTCCATGTCAGCTGCAGGCTCGTTTATGGCTGACAAGTCCGATGCGGGACAGGCAGACACGGTTGCAGCGGAAAATTGGTTGGTTGGGGTTGGGTGTTGGGTTTTTCCTCCTTTGCCTTTTGTCAGTGAGGTGGGCTCTGCGGTCTTCTTCAAAGGAGGTTGCTGCCCGCCAAACTGTGAGGCACCAAGACGCACGGTTTGAGGCGAGATCAGCCCACTGGCGGTGGTCAATGTGGCAGGCACCAAGAGATTTCTTTAGGCTGTCCTTGTACCTTTTCTTTGGTGCACCTCTGTCACGGTGGCCAGTGGAGAGCTCGCCATATAACACGATCTTGGGAAGGCGATGGTCCTCCATTCTGGAGACGTGACCCACCCAGCGCAGCTGGATCTTCAGCAGCGTGGACTCGATGCTGTCGACCTCTGCCATCTCGAGTACTTCGACGTTAGGGATGAAAGCGCTCCAATGAATGTTGAGGATGGAGCGGAGACAACGCTGGTGGAAGCGTCCTAGGAGCCGTAGATGATGCCGGTAGAGGACCCATGATTCGGAGCCGAACAGGAGTGTGGGTATGACAACGGCTCTGTATACGCTTATCTTTGTGAGGTTTTTCAGTTGGTTGTTTTTCCAGACTCTTTTGTGTAGTCTTCCAAAGGCGCTATTTGCCTTGGCAAGTCTGTTGTCTATCTCGTTGTCAATCCTTGCATCTGATGAAATGGTGCAGCCGAGATAGGTAAACTGGTTGACCGTTTTGAGTTTTGTGTGCCCGATGGAGATGTGGGGGGGCTGGTAGTCATGGTGGGGAGCTGGCTGATGGAGGACCTCAGTTTTCTTCAGGTTGACTTCCAGGCCAAACATTTTGGCAGTTTCCGCAAAACAGGACGTCAAGCGCTGAAGAGCTGGCTCTGAATGGGCAACTAAAGCGGCATCATCTGCAAAGAGTAGTTCACGGACAAGTTTCTCTTGTGTCTTGGTGTGAGCTTGCAGGCGCCTTAGACTGAAGAGACTGCCATCCGTGCGGTACCGGATGTAAACAGCGTCTTCATTGTTGAGGTCTTTCATGGCTTGGTTCAGCATCATGCTGAAGAAGATTGAAAAGAGGTTTGGTGCGAGAACACAGCCTTGCTTCACGCCATTGTTTATGGAGAAGTGTTCAGAGAGCTCATTGCTGTATCTGACCCGACCTTGTTGGTTTTCGTGCAGTTGGATAATCATGTTGAGGAACTTTGGGGGGCATCCGATGCGCTCTAGTATTTGCCAAAGCCCTTTCCTGCTCACGGTGTCGAAGGCTTTGGTGAGGTCAACAAAGGTGATGTAGAGTCCTTTGTTTTGTTCTTTGCACTTTTCTTGGAGCTGTCTGAGGGCAAAGACCATGTCAGTAGTTCCTCTGTTTGCGCGAAAGCCGCACTGTGATTCTGGGAGAATATTCTCGGCGACACTAGGTATTATTCTATTTAGGAGAATCCTAGCGAAGATTTTGCCTGCAATGGAGAGCAGCGTGATTCCCCTGTAGTTTGAGCAGTCTGATTTCTCGCCTTTGTTTTTGTACAGGTGATGATGGTGGCATCACGAAGGTCCTGAGGCAGTTTTCCATGGTCCCAACAAAGCTTGAAAAACTCATGCAGTTTGACATGCAGAGTTTTGCCGCCAGCCTTCCTGGCCTCTGGGGGGATTCCATCCATACCTGCTGCTTTGCCACTTTTCAGTTGTTCGATTGCCTTATATGTCTCATCCTGGGTGAGGACCTCATCCAGCTCTAGCCTTAGGGGCTGTTGAGGGAGCTGGAGCAGGGCGGAATCTTGGACTGAGCGGTTGGCATTGAAAAGAGATTGGAAGTGTTCTGACCATCGGTTGAGGATGGAGATCTTGTTGCTGAGGAGGACTTTGCCGTCTGAGCTGCGCAGCGGGCTTTGGACTTGGGGTGAGGGGTCTTACACAGCCTTTAGAGCCTCGTAGAAACCCCTGAAGTCGCCAATGTCCGCGCTGAGCTGGGTTCGCTTGGCGAGGCTAGTCCACCACTCATTTTGGATCTCCCAGAGTTTGCGCTGAAGATGGCTGCATGAGCGACGGAAGGCTTGTTTCTTCTCTGGACAGGATGGCTTTGTAAGGTGAGCCTGGTGGGCAGCTCGCTTCTTTGCCAGCAGCTCCTGGATTTCCTGGCTGTTTTCGTCGAACCAGTCTTGTTTTTCCTGGAGGAGAAGCCCAGTACCTCTTCAGTGGATTGCAGTATGGTAGTCTTCAACTGATCCCAGAGGGATCTAATCCACCTAAAAAACAGTGCGTTGTCTTTTTTAAACTATCCAGCGCACGCCTCCTGCTCTCCCCATTGGTGGGGAGAGGGTAACAGCCGCAGGCTCACTCTCCTACGAGCCCACGGACTTCTAACGCGTTGTTCCTGTGCTTTGACAGCCGTCAAAGATCCCTAGTGGTAGCCCAGCCCTACTACAGCACCTAGCAGCTGTCAAATCCTCCACAGTAGGTTCAGTCCTGTCCTCAGTCAAAAACAAAATTCTCCAAGGTCCATCACAATACATTTTGGGAAGTTAAGGCAGGGAAGGACATACAGCGAATGACAGGGCCCTAGGAAGTGTTGTGAAACAGGGAGATCATAGTTCCGTCTTAAGGGACTGCTTTCACTTAAGCAGAGGAGTCTCAGAGGTGACATTAATTTATTTTTTCAAATTTAATTTAGGTACAGCACAGTAACAAGCTCACAATATTACAGAGCATTGGTTTTCAAACTTTTTCTTTCCACTCACATACCTCTTAAAGTATTCCCTATGCTACAGATGCTCTGAGATTAAGGGATTGCTTAAGGTGGTATGTGAATGGAAAGAAAAAGTTTGAAAACCACTGTTTTAATCTTACCTAGTGGACGCGTTATGTGTACTATTTCACAACTCCAAAGGAAATGGGTCAAAGGCAATTTTTCACATGGAGGGGAAGAAGCTGCCAGACAAAGGGGCAGAGATGGGTACAATTACAAAGTTTAAAAGATCTTTGGGCAGGTACATGACTAGGAAAGGTTTGGAAAGATATGAGCCAAATGCAAGCAAAAGCTCTGGTAGGCAAATAATAACTCAAAGCTGGAGAAACTCAGCAGGGACAAACAGTGTCCTTTAGCAAAGGTAAAGATACAGAACCGACGTTTTGGGATTGATCCCTTCATCAAGGTATGAAAAAATGTCAGCAGGCATCCGAACAAAAAGGTAAAGGGAGGATGGGGGGGGGGGCGGTGGGGGAGGAGCATTGTCCAAAAGGCAAGAGGTAACAGGCGGAGAAGGGAGGGAGGGCACAGCAGCAAGCATGGTCCCCTGAGCGCCACACCTCCTCCCTTGCCACTGTTCAAGGGCCTTATCAGCCCTTTTATGCAACATTTTCCCTTGTGTATCTGCGAGTGATCTACGACATCCGCGCTCCCTTTGTGGTCTCCTGTACATCTGGGAGACTGGGCGCAGGCTGAGTGATCGCTTTGCTGAGCACATTTGCTCTGCCCGTATCAATGACCAGGATATCGCAGTAGCCAACCATTTCAATTCTGCGTCCCGTTCCCATGACTGTCCATGGCCTCGTGTAACTATCTCACCAAGACACACCCGTAAGTTGAAAGAAAAACACTTGAATTTCCATCTGTTCACTCTCCAGCAGGATGGCGTTAACACGGACTTCTCCAGTTTCTGCTAACCTACTCTCCATTCTCCTTTCCCCTTGTCTCCTTTCCCTCAGCTCTCCACCCCCTTCCCTCTCTATTCACCTAGCCATCCTTCCTCCCCATGCTTGCTGCTGTGCCCTCCCTCCCTCCCTTCTCCACCCATTACCTCCTGCCTTTGGGACCATGCTCCTCCCTCCCCTCCTTATCTTTTGTTCTGATGCCTGCTGACATTTTTCCATATCTGGATGAAGGGCTTAGGCCCAAAACATTGGTTATGTATCTTTATCTTTGCTACATAAAGTACAGTCTGACCTACTGAGTTTTTCCAGCATTGTGTTTTTACTTCAACCATTGTCTGCAGACTTTCATGTTTTACTTCGAGCCCTGGTAGGCAACTTGCCCGTCGTGGATGCGTTGGGCTAAAGGGCCTGTTCATATTGTTAAACTTCACACCAGCAGGTTTACCTTGTCCAAAGTAGGGTAAGTGGCCCGTCCTTTACTCTGCAGCTGATCCTCCACTTCCTGCATAATTTGCCTCAGTGTAGACTGAACTAAACTACACGAAGCTTCAGGGAACATCTGGGATAGATCATAAATATGGCTGCAAAAAAAAAAATGAAAGGGGGAATTAATTAAACCTAGATGAACACAATGAGCATATATAACAGGGATTAGACAGTAACCAGGATACGAATGGGCTCCATTTTGGACTAAACAGCAACATTGTGCACGGAGCTCAAAGACCTGGGTCTGGTCATTACTTCCCATCTCAGTATACCTAGGAGAAAACCAAATTGGATTCAGATTTCAGGGAGGGTGGGTACATTCTAGGGCTGTTTACTGCATCCAGTGGTCCTGACACAGCCTCTTCTACATCAGGGAGATGGAATGTAGACCTGGAGATAGCTTGGTTGAGCACCTTAGCTCTGTCGGCTGCAATAGCAAGAACATTCCAGTGGCTAAAAAATTCTATTCTAGACCCCAATGCCACATGTGTCTGACCATGGCCTCATGAACTGCCAAACTGAGGCCACATGCAAATCAGAACACCTCAAATTCTGTCTTGGCTGTCTCCAACCAGATGGCATTAACACCCAACTTCTCCAATTTCATTAATGCCCCCTCTGCCTCTCACCCCTTCCCTTCCTTCTCCTATCAAAGAGCTACCCCCTGCCTTCTCCCCCTATCATTTCTCAGCTTCTTTCTCTCCCACCCTCCAACTTGTGTCCCTCCTATTATCTGTTATAGCCTGTGTTTTTCCCCTTTCCTCCACCTTTGCATTCAGGCACCTGTCTGTTTCTCCACATTCCTGACGAAGGGCTCAGGCCCAAAATGTTGGTTATCTTTTATTTCCTGTGGATGCAGCGTGACCTACTGAGTTTCTCCACCACTTTTAGGTGCTAGGCATATTCTAGAGCATGTTATCACTAATAGGGAGATATTAAACATCTAGGCATATAGGTGGATAGAAGGGCAGGGTCAGATCAGTGCTGCACCAAACCACAAACTTCTGGAAGAACTCAGTGCATCAGAATGCATCTGTGGAGGGAAAGAGATAGGCAATGTTTTGGGTTGGGATCTTGATTCAGGGTCGAGAAGTGTAAAGAGGAGAGAGTCAGTGTAAAGAAGTAAAGAGCGCAAGCTCGCATCATTAGGAGGGGCTAAGTGGAGGGATTGGGAGGAGACAGCAAAGGGAGCTGAGAGATGACAAAGGGAATCAAATAATAACCCCACATGCTCTCGCTATATCCACCAAATTGTCGACTCTCGCTTTTCCTTCACAGGTGCCTGCCTGACTTGCTGAATTCCTTCAGCGCTTAGAATTTTGCTCCAGATTCCAGCATCTTTCGGATCCTCGAATACAACCCGCCAGGTCTCCAAATAACATTGAGGAACAGAGGGACCTCAGATTACAAGTTCAAGAATCTACAAGGATGGTAGCACAGTTAGAGAAGGTGGAATGCTAGCCTTTATTCGCCATTGCACAGAATGAAAGATCAGGGAAGCTATGGTACATCTTTATAAGGCTGTGGGCTGCTGGTGACTTGAGGTCAAATATTCATACCCAGCCGTGGGCTCATGAGAAGCAGGTATCAGAATCGGGATTTGAGAGAAAGCTGAAGGCAAGGAGGGCAACCAAAGGCTTCCTCGTCGTGTCGGAGGTTTGGATCTGGGCTCTAGTTGCCGATTGTTTGAACTGAATTCTGTGGGGCTCCAGAGGCAGTGGAGGTGAATCCACGGACACTTGATGACTCGGGGAGGGGAGGGGAACGACTCTCTTTTATTTCTCTTTCTCTGACGATGTTAGTGGCGAATCTTTTATTACACTTCTGTTTTATTACATGTCAATGTCAATGAATAGTATCTGATCTGATAAAACTCATAAAGAAGCATAACCAAAGCTTCGCATGCGTTTATGTCCTTATGACATTGGAGCCCATTTGGCCCATTACGTCCATGCTGGCTCTCTCAGAACAATCCCATTCGTCCCACTCTCACTTATTTCTCTTCCATCCACCATCCTGATTTTCACTGGGTGAGAGGTAGAATTTGGGGGCAATGATTGATGAGAATGTGGGGAGAATTGAATGTAAATTGCATCTCGGGAATGCCTTGTAATAGCAGGCAACATATTAAAAGACTCATCTCATCCTGGCCACACTACTCCCTCCTCCGGTCAGGAAGATGATTCACAAGTGAGTGAAATCATACAGCACCGCATTAGAGTAAAACGGAATCTCCAAAGAAACTCGGCAGGCCTCACCACGACCATAGGCGATAAAGTCATACTGTATAACCAACATCTTTAGTCGGATCCTTTCCTCAAGGTACGAGGAAGAAGTTATCAGACTGGAAGTTTCAGGAATATATCTCCACCTACTATGGACGCTGCGGAGTTTCTCTACGATTACGGCGTCTGCAGAGTTTTCTGGAAGTTTCAGGAATATATCTCCACCTACTATGGACGCTGCGGAGTTTCTCTACGATTATGGCATCTGCAGAGTTTTCTGGAAGTTTCAGGAATATATCTCTACCTACTATGGACGCTGCGGAGTTTCTCTACGATTACAGCGTCTGCAGAGTTTTCTGGAAGTTTCAGGAATATATCTCTACCTACTGTGGACGCTGTAATCTGTACCTATAGAGTTTTGTGCTTCACAAGCACCAGATTCAAGGAGAGTTTCCTTCCCACCCAGACTCCTGGATGAAGATCACACCAATAGAACTCTGCTCTAACTGATCTCCCTGTAACTTCACCTTCCTCCCGTGGGCGGCGCGTTGAGCTCAACACTATTACAGCGCCAGCAACCCGGGTTCTAATCCAGCACCGTCTGTAACGAGTTTGTCGGTCCTCCCCACGTCTGCGTGGGTTTCATTCAGTTTTTCTGGTTTCCTTCCATTGTTCAAAAACGTATGGGAATTGTAGGTTAATTGGTGTATTTAGGGACACAGGCTCGCAGACCAGAAGGGCATGTTACTGTGCTGTGCTGCCATAAAACAAACTTTCTCACAGTTATCACAAACAGTCTGAATGAAGAGGCAGAAGGTTGGGTCAGTAAGTTTGCAAATGACACAAAAGTTGGAGGAGTTGTGGATGGAGCTGAAGGTTATCGAAGGATATACAAGAGGATATAGACAGGGTGCAGAGTTGAACAGAAAAGTGGCAGATGGAGTTCAATCCAGATAAGTGTGAAGTGAGGGATTTTGGAAGGACAAACCAGAAGGCTGAGTACAGGGTTGATGGTCAGTTACTTAAGAGTGTGGATGAACAGAGGAACCTTGGGGTTCAAATCCATGCATCCCTCAAGGTCACTGCACAGGTTGATAGGATAGGATAGTTAAGAAGGCCTATGGGATGCTGGGCTTCATTAATAGGGGGATTGAGTTCAAGAGTAGAGAGGTCTTGTTGCAACTCCACAAATTTCTAGTGAGACCACACTTGGAATATTGTGTTCAGTTCTGGTCACCTCATTATGTGAGGTGAAAGCTATGGAGAGGGTGCAGAGGAGATTTAACAGGATGTTACTTGGATTAGAAAATAAATCTTGTGAGACAAGGTTAGCAGAGCTGGGACTTTTTTTTGGAGCACAGAAGGATGAGAGGAGACTTAATAAAAGTCTACAAGATTATGAGAGGCATAGATAAGGTGGAGATCCAGCAGCTGTTTCCCAGGCAGGATAGCAAACACCAGAGGTCACGAGTACAAAGTGAAGGGAGGGAAGTTTAGGGGAGAGATCAGGGGCAAGTTTTTTTTTTAAATACAAAGAGTTGTGGGTGCCTGAAATGCCTTGCCAGGGATGGTGGTGGAGGCTGAAATATTAAGGGCATTTAAGACACTCTTCGACAGACACATGGATGGAAATAAAATAGTGTGTTACTTGGTAGGGAGGGTTTAGTACTTTAAGGAATACATGGGTTGGCACAACATCAAGAGCTTGTACTGTGCCGTTCTAAACTGAAACATGACTGAAGGAGCACCATCTTTGGCACTGAAGACAACATTTTGACAAATGAGTGAAGCCTTGGTCAGAGACCAGTTTTAATGTCTTAAAAGAGAAAGATGCAGATAAATAGAAGTAATAGTGGATTCTGGAGAGTATTTCTCCTTCCTTAACAGCATTGGGGCTGACTCCTGCTACTGCCTGAGCTGAACTGGACATTTGAATCCGATGCTTTCCTGTACAGCAACAAATCTTTGGTGTAAGGGATATCCATCTGTACATTTGTTGTTGGACCACAGGACAAGTTTAAAACTATAAAAGACAAAGTTTCACACCAAGGCAAATGCATCCAATGAGATTCCATCAAAAATAAGTTGGTTGTATATAGTTAGAAAACAGTAAACAATGGTCTTCTACTTACGGCACCATCTTGTCAATGGTGTTCAGTTCAGGTGGATGCCTTGTTGCCAGCTCGCCAACATGTGTCCAGAGGAGACCAAAGAAGTTCTACAAACATATTAGAGGTACATCATTAAGGACAAGCAGTGGCTCTCAACTCCTTCTCCACCCATAGAGCATTGTAAAGTTTTCCTTTATTTACCACCTATAACAAACCACAGACAACCAGAGGGGGCAAGTTCAAGCCCTTTTCCCAACTACTGTTTTAGTTTGGTTTCAAGGGAATTTTTTTTTTAATATATATATAAAGATTTTTTTTGGGTTATCAAATTTTTTTAAAAATTTAGACAGAGCATGGGCCTAAGAGCCTGTGTCGCCCAATTAACCTACAACTCCCGGTACGTTTCAAATGGTGGATGGAAACCAGAGCCCTCGGGAAAAACCCATGAAGACACAGGGAGAATGTACCAACTCCTTACGACAGCACATGATTCGAACCCAGTTTACAATCGCTGGTGCTGTAACAGCGTTGCGTTAACCACTACACTAACCATACCACCCACTTTTTGTCAAGAGCTATTTGTCAGAGATGTACAGCAAGGAAACAGGTCCTTTAGCTCAAATGATTCATATTAAGATGTCTGCCATTTGCCTGCATTTAGCACATATTACTAAAATCGTAATTGTAGCTGCCTCTACCAATTCCTCTGGAAGTTTGTTCCACATTTCCAACACTGAAAAACTTACCCCATGCATTCTCTTTCAACCTTCTCACCTTAAACCTATGCCTTGTTTTGGGAAAAGACAATGACAATCTATCATCTCTGCATCTCTAAAGCATCTCTGAATCTTACCAATCTCTCAAAGATCACCCCCTCAGCCTCCTTCACTCCAGAAAAGCAGTCTAAACCTATCCAAACCCAATATCTCGTGATAACTGGAGCAAATCAGTCTGGTTCCATGCAGTAGAACCCAATAATTCTACTTTACAACATGCAATATTTCACAATTAATTCTTTAAAATAATCACTGGTTTAACAGGCACATTTCAATGGTTCAGTGGGGAATAAAGCGTAGAATCATCAGTTAACAATGTTTAACAAGGCTACATAACATTATTGCAACTTTAATAGAGTAATGAAGTGTTTATTTTGACCATCACTGCTTAAACAGTAGTATGAAGATGCATTTTGTAATTCTGTGGTGAATGAGTTTTTGTGCACATAAAATGAGGCAACAATTTTTTTTTATCAATCCATTTTATAAGATTGGTGTACTGTTGGTACGGTCAGCATTTGGAGTCAATCACATACCACAGAAATCACCCCAGAGTCCACTGTGTCTCAGCTGACTGCTAGACTGAATCGCAGTAATCCCATTTGCTCACATTAAGGACCTATCCTCAAAGACCCTCACCACCCAGGCCATGCCCTCTTCTCACTGCTACCATAAGGAAGGAGATGCAGGAACCTGAAGACGAACATCCAGCGGTATGAAAGCATCTTCTTACCCTCTGCCATCAGATTTCTGAATGGACAATGAACCACAGCCACTACCTCCCTTTTCTTTTGCACCATTTAAAAAAAAATGTAATTTAGTCATTTTTGCACCTGCCACAAAACAATGAATTTCGTGACACATGTTCAGGATAATAAATTCTGTCAAATTTTACTCTGCCAGAGCAATTCAAGTTTGTCTGGATGGCTCCTAAATGGGATTGAAGCTGCCTCCATCGAATCTGGCAGCTCATTTCAGATATCAACAACTGTGACCCCTCTCCTCCCTTTTAAACCTCCTCCTTCATTCACTGTCCATCCCAAATCTGAGAAGGTACTGGTGAAAAGCTTTCATGTTAGGGGGAGGTGCAAAGAATAGGCCAAGTGATGATGAATATAGAGCAGGGGTGGCCAATCTTTTAATTTAGGCATACAACACTGTAATAGGCCATTTCAGCCCACGAGCCCAATTCACCTACTTGTGGGCCAAAATGACCTGTTACCGTGCTGTATGTCTAAATTAAAAATTAAAAGGTTGACCACCCCTGACGTTGAGTGATAAGTCAGGATGTTGTTACACGTGAGGGGTATCATTCAGGTGATGTTCCCACGCACGATGTTCTTGCTCTGCAGGTAATGGTTGCGGGCCAAGTAGGGGCTTTTGGGAGGGATCCAGGCAAGTTAGCTGCAGTGCAATTTTATAGATGGTGCAGACTGCAGCCACCATATGTTAATGATGGAGACAATATTTGTTTATTCACAGAGTTTTACAGCACACAAACAGGCTCTTTGACCAAACTCCATACTGTCCAAGTTGTCTACCTATGCTCAACCTATTTGCTTAATTTGGCCCATATCTCTCTAAATCTCTCCTCTCCATGTACCTGTCCAAAATTCTTTTAAGCATTACCACACGTCCACTACACTCTGTGGGAAGATGCCCCTCAGGTCCCTTTCACATCCTTCTCCTTTCTTTTTCAATCTTCTTATCAAGTTTTAGGTTAATAGACAACAATAATACTAATGTCGACAAACACAGATGCTGATTAACATATGTAAACTGAACCTCCCAACCTCTTAAAAGCCAAACATGAAAAGAATCAAATTTTATGACAAAAATATCCCCCTAACTGGAAAAAAAGAGAAAAAAGTTAGGCTAACATATTTGTCGGTAACTCCGCTCCTCTACACTCAAATAAAAGTTAAGAGGATTCGGAAAGGATCGACTTGCATCATTTGAAAATGTTGAATAAATGGCCTCCATGTTTCTTCAAATTTAACCGAAGGGTCAACAGTACCATTTCTGATTTTCTCCAAGTTTAAACATGCAAAAGTTTGGGAAAACATTGAAAGGAGGCAGGTGCTTTAGGATCTTTCCATTTGAGTAGAATGGATCTCATAACTATTAAAGTAACAAATGCAATCACACAAGCTGAAACAGTTAAGTGGCCAGAATCCAAAATTGGTCGTTCAAAAAGTAGTTATGGGATGAGGTTGTAGGTCAATAAGTAAAACTGCTGAAATAATATCAAAAATATCTTTCCAATATTTTTTCAAGGAAGGGCAGGACCAAAACATATGTGTCAGGAAAGCCAACTCAGAATGACATCTGTCACAGGTAGGGTTTACATGGGAGTAAATACAAGCTACCTTATCTTAGGCATATGGGTCCTATAGACCACCTTAAACTGTATCAAAGAGTGTCGAGCACACATTGAAGAAGTGTTAACTAATTGGAGAATTTGCTACCGTGTCTCTGTAGGTAAAGGTAAGTTCTCTTTCCCATTCATTCTTAATTTTATCAGATATCACTGGACATATTAAACTCTTTTGAAAGGGGTTTAAATATAAATTTTAATCAGTCTGATGTGGTATCGGAAAAGTAGATAAAGTGACATTTGTCAAGTCCTCTTCTAACCAATTTTTTTTTCAATCGTCTAGAATTGATCAAGTTTTTTTTCTATGGAAAACAAAGCGAACAGTATGTTTTTGAAATTTATTTATGGATAACTGCCTCATGTCTTTTGAGCAGTTGTCTAATAAATATAATTTGCCTAGATCACATTCTTTCAGATATACACACAATGTCACATCCTTCTGCTGATACCATAAATCAATGCCTTCTAGCCTGGGAAGAAGACTACCACTGCATCTATGTCCCTCAGGATTTTCTAAATCCCTACAATCCAGGGAATAAAGATATAGCCTCTCCTTGTAATCAAGCCCACCAGTCCTAGTAATATTCTTGCAAAATCTTCTGCACCCTCTCTAGCTTATGAAACATTTCATGTAGCTGTGTGACTAGAACTCTACTTATTACTCCAGCCTCACACCTGAGGATTGTGGAAGTGGTACCAATCAAATTAGGAAGAGTCCTGATGAAGGGTTCCAGCCCATAGTGTTGGCAATTCTTTTCCTCTCACTCTTGATGCGTGACCTGCCGTGCTTCTTCAGCAAGTTGTGTTGAGCATTGGATTCCAGCATCTGCTGACTCCTGTACATCTCTATCTCTACAGCTACATGACTAGGCAGCTGAAGCCTGATCACCTATGGTATTGCCAAAGACACTGGGAATGTTTAAGGGACAATAGTGTGGGGGGGGGGGGGGAGAAGAGGCAGAATTCCCAGGGAATCAGAGACAGAGAAATGCTAAGGAATTTAAATTAAGGGGTGCAACCAATTTTTTAATTGTGTGTTTTTTTGGTCGCCCCATTACTGGAGGGGGTTGGGGAGAGAGGAAGAGGGAGGATCAAGTTTTTTTTTAAATACCATGGGGTGGTTAGAACCGGTTGCTGGAGTAGAGGTGGAAGCAGATACAAATGGAGAATTTAAGAGGATTTTAGATATAAATTCACAAGGAATAGAGGGATATCTTTCACATGCAAGCAGCAGAGTTTTAGTTTAACTGGATACAGACTCCATGGTTCTCCCTCCAAATACAACAGAATGTGGGCTGATTACTGAACTTCTACTGCAGCCCAGGTTAAACTGGACATTGGAACCTGGTTTTTTGTTGTGAAGAATTCTTCAATTGTTATTTTTATACTTAATTTAAAAACCTAATTCAATATTCTTTCATTTTGGGATTTTTAAAAAGTTTTTAAATTTAATTTTCTATTTTAAATTAATTTTCCAGTTAGCTCAACACCTTTACAGTGCCAGTAATCGGGACTGGGGTTCGAATCCCATGCTGTCTTTCTGAAGTTTGTATGCTCTCCTCATTTCTATGTGGTTTTTGCACGGGGGCTCCGGTTTCCTCCCACGTTCAAAATGTACCGAGGGTGTAGGTTAATTGGGTGTAAATCGGGCAGCATGGCTCATGGGCCAAAAAATTTGATATGCTTTCTATTTTTGGGAAAGTTCATCCTTATCTTTTTACTGGTCCATTGACCTCCAGTTCATGACCAAATCTGCTTTCAACATCTTGATTGTTTTAAAGATGCCCCTAGAAGCAATTGAAAAGTATTCCCATATTCTTGACTTGTGCTTTCTACATAGTGAAAGGTCCTGGAGTGTCAGGAGGGGAGCCACTTTAGATTTCAGATTCAGATTTATTGTCAGGGTACATCTATGACATCACATACAACTGAGATTCCTTTTTCCTGCGGGAGCTGCAGAATTACTAATTGGTAGTGCAAAAAATAAACTGTACACATGGTAAATATGTAAACAAATAAACAAAATGTAAACAGATAATGAATGTAAACAAACTGACTGTGCAATTCAGAGAGAATTTTTAAAAAATCAATAAAGTGCAATAAAGAGTCCTTAAATGAATCTCTGATTGAGTTTGTCTTGAGCAGTGTGATAGTGGAGGGGTTGCAGCTGTTTCTGAACCTGGTGACGTAAGTCTTGAGGCACCTACATCTCTTTCCTGATGGCAGCAGTGAGAATAAGCACGGGCTGGGTGGGGTGGGTCTTTGATGATTACTGCTGCCTTCTGATGGCAGTGTTCCCTGTAGATCAGTGGTTCTACTCACATATTACTTTAAGCAATCCCTATGCCATCAGTGCTCTGTGATTAGTAAGGGATTGTTTAAGGAAGTATGTGGGTGGGAAGGGAAGGTTGAGAATCACTGTTCTGGACCCAATTATTACTCAAATATTTTGCTTGAGAAAAATTTTCATTGGTTCATTTCCTTTGGAGTTATGAAACCGTGCACATAACGAGTCAATTAGGTACGATTAAAACAATGGTTTCAAACTTTTTCTTTCCACTCACATACCACCTTCAGCAATCCCTTATAGAGCACCTATGGCATAGGAAATACTTAAAGTGGTATGTGAGTGGAAAGAAAAAGGTTGAGAACTACTCCTGTAGATGTTCTCAATAGTGGGGAGGGTTTTGCCTTTGATGTCCTGTGCTGTGTCCACTATCTTTGGGAGGGCTTTACACTCAGGGGTATTGGTGTTCCCATACACCATGATTCAGCTGGTCAGCACACTTTCCACCACACCTCTGAAGAAATTTGCCGGGTTTCTGATGTCACACCAAACCTGCACAAATTCCTGAGGAAATAGAGGCCCTGACATGCTTTTTTTAAAAACAATGTCATTGGAGTGTTGGGTCCAGGAAAGATCCTCAGAGATTGTGACTCCCAAGAACTTAGGCACTCACCCTCTCCACCTCTGATCCCCCAATGATCACTGGATTGTATACCTCTGGCTTTCCCTTTCTTAAGTTAACAATCAGCCCCACTGTTTTGGAGACATTGTGTGAAGTTGGTGTTGATGCACCACACAGCCAAGTTTTCAATCTCCATCCTGTATGCTGACTCATCACTTTCCTTTATACAACCCACGACCATCAGCAAATCTGTAGATGTTATTGTCGTACTAAGCTACACAAGTATCTTGCCACAAGATACTCAGCATCTGATCTGATCTTGTAGCTACATTATGTGTGGCTGGTCAGCGGTTCCAAGCCAACTATGACCTTTGCAACAGCCATTCTCCACGGAGGCCGTACAGACTCCCTGTGGAACACAGCACATTAAGAGCTGAAATTATAAAATATTTTTTAATGGTAGGAGAGAAGTATGGTGAAACCAATTAAACTTGACTGGATCACAGGGAAGGGGACCCATCAACTTTGAGCAGAATCCTAAGGGGGCCATAGCTGAAAAAAGGTTGAGAATAGCTCCTCTAAAAGATTGATGGTGGAGGACTCAGTGATCCTAAATGAACATGGAGGATGAATGGCTAGACTTTCTTGAAGGAGTCGATCACTGCCCAGAACCTTTAAAGCATAAGTATCTGACCATGTTCTCCAAGTCCACCTGCATGGACTGCTTCAACTGCTGAAGAATTGTGAATGGAACCATCAGCAAACATCCTCATTTCTGACCTTAGGATGAAAGGAAAGTCCTAATGAAGCAGCTAAGGATAGATGGAAGTAAGAAACAGAAATATATTTCTAAGTCCGGGAGATGCATGATCTAGGGATCATATACCATATATGCTGGCAGATAAGATGACTCATTTAAGATGGCCTCCTGAATTTCCGCCTAACATGTAGGTTTTGAGCTATCTTTTCTTCTTCTTCTTCTTCTTTGGCTTGGCTTCGCAGACAAAGATTTATGGAGGGGTATGTCCACGTCTGCTGCAGGCTCGTTGGTGACTGACAAGTCCGATGCGGGACAGGCAGGCACGGTTGCAGCGGTTGCAAGGGAAAATTGGTTGGTTGGGGTTGGGTGTTGGGTTTTTCCTCCTTTGTCTTTTGTCAGTGAGGTGGGCTCTGCGGTCTTCTTCAAAGGAGGTTACTGCCCGCCGAACTGTGAGGCGCCAAGATGCACTGTTGGAGGCGAGATCAGCCCACTGGCGGTGGTCAATGGGGCAGGCACCAAGAGATTTCTTTAAGCGGTCCTTGTACCTCTTCTTTGGTGCACCTCTGTCTCGGTGGCCAGTGGAGAGCTCGCCATAGAACATGATCTTGGGAGCTATACTCGTTGTATAAAACTACCCCAAGTCTTAATGCCCCATCAGTCCTTTACCAACCATCCCACTGACCAGTGAAGTGATGCTATTTTTAAAACAAATTATCCAGTAAAGGTTTACATTTTATTAGCACATTTTAAAATAAACCACCATTGGCTCCTTTAATGGGCCGTTTAAAGTCTGTGCAGACCCGATGGCAGTCAGACTGGGCGGATGGACTACATGGGGGAGTGCTGAGACTTCGCTGGTGAGGTTCAGATTTTATACTTGGCATAGATGACCCATGGTTTTGGGGTGACTATTTTAAAGTTCAAGACCCACCTTATATGCCAGCATATACAGTAGGTGGCAGCCTTCATTAATGGTAAAGATTTGGTAGGTGCTATTGAAGACCTTCCAGATATCTGCAGCTCTTTGATTAACACACAACTCTATTCAATTGTGGAAGGTATGACTTCCCCTTGATCCCTATCAACTTCACATTTTTTCAGCCTTTCTTGACATTCCATGTCCCTTGATGTCAGGGCCAGTCACTCTCATCTCAAGTCCGGAATTCAGCTCGTTGGTCCATGCTTAAACCAAGATGATGAGGATATCTGGTCAAGGTAAAGGTCAAGTGATCCAGGGCGAACACAAACTGGACATTGGTGAGTAATTAGTTAAAACACAGAAATTCTGGAGAAACTCAGCAGGTCTCACAGTGTCCATTGGAGGTAAAGATATAATTACTAATGTTTCGCGCCTGAGCCCTTCCATCCAGATCTCAAATTCGCTTGGTCCATCACTAGCAACACTCTCCCTTTTCTTGATCTCTCAGTCACCACCTCGGGAGACAAGCTCTCAAGACATTTTCTACAAACCTCCCAATTCCCACAGATTCCTCGACTACTCCTCTCGAACAATTAGTAGATGCCGTTTGGACAACACTTACTTTTTTTGAACATTTTATTTATACCTTTTCCACTCAAACTCCAACAATATCAACATTACTTACATTTCATACTTGTTAATTCCATACAATCTTTTCATAGAGTTCAAGTTCTTCTTTAGTTTGGAAACACCAAACTAATTACACACAATAACCAAAACACGAACAACGAGGTATGAAACTTATATTTCGGGGTTAACAGATTTGTTGTGTCCCAGCGGCCAACACATACATTGCCTCCTTTTTTCCCCCGATTAGAATGGGATGGACCCCCTCCGCTCCCCTGTGGATTAGGAGGGTAGAGTAGGGTGGCTAGGCACAGTGGTCCACACTACAATTGTGCCTCTATGTAGTTTTAAGTTGGGCTGCCAAACCTTCAAAAAAAACGTGCTGTTATTGTTTCCTTAGGTTGTAGGTAATTTTCTCCAGGGGAACATAGCTCTGCACTTCTGTGTTCCAATGTTCAATGCTCAGGTAGGAGTCGAACTTCCAGGCAACTGCTGTGCACTTCCTGGCCACCCCCAATGCGATCATGACAAATTGAATTTGAAATTTGGACAGCTTCATTGTCCATTATGTTTCCCAAAAGGAAGAGCTCTGGGTACTGTGGGAATTCTTTACTTATGATGTTTTTCCAGGGCTTGGCCCAGTTCCACCTAAAAGGGTCACATATTCAGGTTGCATGCACAAAAGGTCCTGTAGCAATGCCACATCTAAAACATTACTCTAATAATTCAGGGTGAGATCTGTTCAATTTTTGTGGCGTCAGGTACAGCTGATGTAGAAAATTGTATTGTACCAGCCTGCACCGTACATTAATGACTGCAAGTCATACTGATCCGACACAAATTGGACCAGTATTATTTATCAATTGTTATTCCCAAGTCCAACCCCCACTTCTGCCTCAACCTTTCAAGGCCTGGTTTAGGTCCTTCTGTTTGGAGCAAGAAATACATGGCTGAAATAAGCTTCCGTGTATTCTCCCTTTGAATCATAGTCTTTTTGTTACTGCATGCTGGTAGGGCTATAGTTGGACCTAATTTGCCCTGTAGAAAAGATCTTATCTGAAGGTTTCAGTGAATCATCTTATTTGATAAATTATACTTATTCCTAAATTGTTCAAAAGACATTAGCTGCCCCTACTCGTAACAGTCCTCTACACACCTGATGCCATTACGTCAGGTGTCCAGGATCTTGTGACCCACCGTCAATGGTATTAATCTTTTTGGAGTCAGGGGTGTTTTTTGGGGACAGACCCACTTTGGTTCCTATATATTAGTTAATTTTGTTCCAAATGAGGATTATTTGTTTTAATATGGGGGTGCCTTTTATTCCCGATAGCAGTTTGACAACTTTGTTGCTGACACCCTCATCAACTTGCTAATGGTGCAGTCGACTGGGTAGTTTACGGGCCAGATTTGTTTGGGTAATATTGTTAAACAGGGAAGTCTGCAGATTCTGTACATGCACAAATCAGCAGGCATAAGCAAAAGAGGGAAGGTCAAGTAGGCCCATCGAGTATGCTCCGCCATTCTAATCATGAGCTGATCCATCCTCCTACCCAGCCCCACTCCCTGACCTTCCCTTGATGCCTTGACTAATCAAATACCTGTCAATCTCTGCCGTAAATACACCCAATGTCCTCACTTCCACAGCAGACTCATGACCCACTGACTAAAGAAATGTTTCTACTCCTGTTTTAAATTGATGCCCTTTTATCGTAAAGTTGTGCCCTCTTGTCCTAGACTCCCCTACCAAGGGAAATATCCTTGGCACATCTACTGCAGTCGAAATGTCTCTATGAGGTCCACCCTCATCCTTCTGTACTCCAACGACTACAGTCCAAGAGCTGACAAATGTTCCTCATGCGCTAACATTTTCAAATTTTAAATCAGTAAAGAAAACTCACTTCCAACTTGGATTTGTTTCCTTCAGCAAGGCTTGGGTGGTTGCATTTCCAAATGCGTTCCACTATTAGGCTCTGCTCCTCTGGTGATTGTCCTGCGAGCAGAGACTTCAGATCCTCATACGATTTGGGGACTGTGAAAACAAAGCCATTAGAAAAAGATTCAGAAGGAACTCAACCTCAGGTGCCTTGTT
Organism: Narcine bancroftii; assembly: GCF_036971445.1. Classification (NCBI taxonomy): domain Eukaryota; kingdom Metazoa; phylum Chordata; class Chondrichthyes; order Torpediniformes; family Narcinidae; genus Narcine; species Narcine bancroftii. The sequence continues at coordinate 152,492,433 of NC_091469.1, forward strand.
CTGGTCTTTGGAAGACGAAACAAATATTTACCAGACAAGGAGAGCCAAAGGAGGAGAATGAATCTACATTCAGAGCTTCGAAATCTGAGAGTTGGCATCATAGACACAGAGGGATGCAGCACCAATGCAAGCCCTTCAGCCCACCAGGTCTGTGCTGACCATCATTCACCCATATCTAATAATTCTACCCAAATCCCACTTTTTACTCTCCCCACATCCTCTTTCCAGATTCTACCACTCACCTACACACTAGCAGCAGTTTACAAGGGCTAATTCACTCACTAATCCTCACGTCTTTGCAATGTGGGAGGAAACCAGAACACCCGGGGAAAACCAGACAATCACAGGGAAGGGAGAACATGCAAACTCCGCACAGTCAGTGCCAGATGCCAGGATTGAACTGGGTTTCTGACAAATAACATCTCCACTTGCTGTGGCATCTTGTAATGAATACAATTCTGCAATGTCACTTTGCAAGAGACTAACTTCCCTGTTTGGGGAGAATCTACAATCAGAACCTATGCCATTGTACTCAAAGATAATCCAATAAATTTGATTTATATTCTGCTTTCCAAAATTTCTAGAGAATACTCCAAGTTTGAGCCAGAAAATACAAAAAAAGGTGCCTCTTCACTTACCAGAAAATATAAAGGGGAGTTCTTTTTTGGCCGCTTCCATCAAAGCTTTTCTTTCTTCGTCATTTGGTGCCTTTGCTTCACTCAGTCTCGATTTGAAAGCTCCCCTCCTTCCTGTATCCTGTGCACTTTCAAACGTGGAGCTTTGGTTGAAATGGCCATCGTCTTCTTGGTCTGAAAAGTCGTCTTCATCATTCTTGCGTTGGTACCCTTCCTCATCCACTTTGCCGTTTATATATTTTCTATTTTCCAGTTCATTTTCATCACCCAGTTGTACCTCCTCAAGTTGTTCCAACTTCCCATCCTTTTAAAGAGAAAGTTGATGTCAAATGCAATTTACCCTCACACCTAATGCAGGTACAGTACCCCTTATCCAAACACCCAAAATCTGAAAAGATCCAAAACATTTTTCGTTCGTGGTCCCATAAGGCAATACGTAATAGAGTTTACCAATCCTGATGGGAGAATGGGACATAGTCAATGCAAGCCACTGGTGCATTTCATGTAGATTTTTTTTGTATAGAGTGTAGATTTTTCAATATGTGTAAACATTTGTATTTTAATGTGAATGCATGCATCTTTAAGACTGAGTGCATTTTTTAAATGATGTTCCAAAATCCAAAAAAATTCAAAATCCAAAATACTTCTGGTCCCATGCATTTCGGATAAGGTGTACCTGACCTGTATTTTGAAAAAAAATCCATGAATAAAGGTAATCATTCATTAAATTACATTATTAAGACACATGACATTTTTCACCGTCTGGGAGAAATTACAAGGGACAAGGGCATTGGGCGCATTACAGACCACCAAATGGGCCAAGAAAATTAGAGGAACAAATTTGTAGGGAGATAACATATGTGTGTGAAAATCATAAGGTAGTGATCATGGGAGATTTTAACTTCCCACACATTGATTGGGATACCCATACGGTTAGAGGGCTGGAGTTCGTTAAATGTGCTCAGGATTGTTTTCTAAATCAGTTAGTAGAAGAACTGACTCGGGACGGTGTAATACTGGATCTCCTGTTAGGGAACAAGCTAGGTCAGGTAGCGGACATTAATGTTGGAGAACCAATTGGGTCTAGTGATCATAATTCTGTTAGTTTTAGGGTAGTTTTAGGGAAGAGCAAGGAGAGGCCTAAAGTTGAGGTTCTGGATTGGAAAAGAGCAAATTTCGTAGGAATAAGAAGGGATTTGCGGAGTATTGAGTGGGATAGGATATTTTCAGGTAAGGATGTTAATGAAAAATGGAGGATATTCAAAAAAGAAATTTTGAGGGTACAGAGTAGTTATGTCCCAGTGTGGGTCAAAGGAAAGGCTGGAAGTCATGGGGAGGCTTGGTTTTCAAGGAATATTGGAAATTTGGTTAGGAGAAAAAGGGAGGTGTACAAGAGGTATAAGGAGCAGGGAGCTGAGAAGTTGAAGGAGGACTACAAGGAGTGTAGAAGGAATCTTAAGAAAGAAATTAGAAAGGCCAAAAAAAGGCATGAAGAGGCTTTGGCTGACAGAGTAAAAATAAATCCAAAGGGTTTCTACATTAAAAGTAAAAGATTAGTGAGAGATAAAATTGGACCCCTTGTAGATAGTGAGGGTAGGGTGAGTGAGAAGTCTGAGGAAATGGGGGAAATTTTGAATGATTTCTTTGCCTCGGTATTCACTAGGGAAAAAAATGTTGAACCAGTTGAAGTAAAGAAAAATAGTGGGGGGGGTCATGAAACATATAAGGATAAATGAGGAGGTAGTGATGGCTGTGTTAAAAAAGATAAAGGTGGATAAATCTCCCGGACCGGACAAAATATTCCCTAGGACACTCAGGGAGGCTAGTGGACAGTTCGTGGGGCCATTAACAGAGATATTTAGGATGTCACTGGCCACGGGGGTGGTGCCAAAGGATTGGAGGGTGGCGCATGTGGTTCCTCTGTTTAAGAAAGGATCCAAATGCAAACCTGGGAATTATAGGCCTGTAAGTCTGACGTCTGTGGTGGGCAAGTTGATGGAAAGTGTTCTGAGGGATGCTATTTACAAATTTTTGGAGGTACAGGGATTGATAGGGAGTAATCAGCATGGTTTTGTCAGGGGTAGATCATGCTTGACAAACCTGATTGAGTTCTTCGAGGGGGTTACAAAAAAGGATGATGAAGGGAAAGCTGTGGATGTTGTCTATTTGGACTTTAGTAAAGCATTTAACAAAGTTCCCCACAGAAGGTTAGGAAAAAAGGTGGAGGCATTAGGTATAAATAAAGAGGTAGTGAAATGGATTCAGCAGTGGTTGCATGGGAGGTGTCAGAGAGTAGTGGTAGAAAATTGTTTGTCCAATTGGAGGCCGGTGACTAGTGGAGTTCCTCAGGGTTCGGTCCTGGGTCCACTATTATTTGTTATATATATTAACGATCTGGATGTAGGGGTGGAGAATTGGATAAGCAAGTTTGCGGATGACAAAAAGATTGGTGGTGTTGTGGACAGTGAGGTAGATTACCGTAGATTAAAAGGTGATTTAGGAAGGCTGGAGGTGTGGGCTGAGAAATGGCTGATGGAATTTAATACAGATAAATGTGAGGTGCTACATTTTGGAAAGGCAAATTTAAATAGGTCATATACATTGAATGGTAGACAATTGAGGAGTGCAGAGCAACAAAGGGATTTAGGAATTATGGTAAATAGTACCCTCAAGGCTGATACTCAGGTAGATGGTGTGGTGAAGAAGGCATTTGGAATGTTGGCCTTCATAAATCGGAGTATTGAATTCAAGAGTAGGGAGGTTATGATGAAATTGTACAAGGCATTGGTGAGGCCAAATTTGGAGTACTGTGTACAGTTTTGGTCACCAAATTATAGGAAAGATATAAACAAAATAGAGAGCGTGCAGAGAAGGTTCACGAGAATGTTGACAGGATTTCAGGGTCTGAGTTACAGGGAAAGGTTGTGCAGACTGGGGCTTTTTTCTCTGGAGCGTAGAAGATTGAGAGGGGACTTGATAGAGGTGTTTAAGATTTTAAAAGGGACAGACAGAGTAAATGTGGATAGGCTTTTTCAATTAAGAAATGGGGAGATTCAAACTAGAGGACATGGTTTAAGATTGAAGGGGGAAAATTATAAGGGGAACATGAGGGGAAATTTCTTTACGCAGAGGGTGGTGGGGATGTGGAATGAGCTTCCGGCAGACGTGGTTGAGGCGGGATCATTGGTTACATTTAAGGAAAGACTGGATCATTACATGGGTAGGAGGGGACTAGAGGGGTATGGACCGGGTGCTGGTCAGTGGGACTAGGAGGGTGGGGATTTGCTACGGCATGGACGAGTAGGGCCGAACTGGCCTGTTCTGTGCTGTAAGTGGTTATATGCCAGATAAAGTGGTTAAGGTGGCACGTTTAAAAGCCATTTATACAGATACATGAATAGGAAAGGTTTACAGGGATTATGCACCAAGCGCAGCCTAATGGGACTTGCTCGGTAGGAAATCAGCCAACATGGGCAAGATGGACCAGGGCAATGCCGGACCACGAAAAATGCTGGAAAATTGCAAATGCTAAGAAGATAGCTGTCAAAGGTGCAGTAGGTGCCTCGATCAGACCCATCTTCTGAGCTAAAAGGATCAAATCTAGAAAGGGGTGGCATGGTGGGTGTAGCAGTTAGCGCAGCGCCTTTACAGTGCCAGCAATCAGGACTGGGGTCCAAATCCCACGCTGTCTGTAAGGAGTTGACACGTTCTTCCCATGTCTGCATGGATTTTCTCCGAGGGCTCTGGTTTCCTCCCACCATTCAAAATGTACCAGGGATGTAAATTGGGTGGCACGGGCTTGTGGGCCAAAATGGCCTGTTACTGTGATGTATGTACGTCTAAATTTAAAAAGAAATTAAAATTAAAAAAAAAACTCACAAATCAAATTGCGGTTTGCGCAACACCTTTACAGCACCAGCAATTGGGACCGCAGTTTGAATCCCTCGCCGTAAGAAGTTTGTACCAACAGTGAATGCTGAACCATGGGAGTTGCCAGACCACAGAGGGCCAGATTGAAGAGGTCAACCTGTACCATTTTATTGTCAACATTCAACAACTTTTATTAGCTGGGCCATGCTGAGTGCTTGACCCGCTGAGTGCCTCCAGATTGTTGATGACAATGCTCTTTGAATTTAATTTCTGTTTAAGCGTGGCTTAAGCAGCATTCATTCTTTCCAGCTGGCATCTTATTCGATGAGATCATTGCTGACCTGCTACCAGTGTAGACATGATAATAGGAGCAGAAGTAGGCTAATCGGGGTCGTCAAGCCCACTCCGGCATTTCATCACGAGCGGATCCATTTTCCTAGTCAGTCCCACTCCCCTGCCTTCTCCTCTGCCTTTCATACCTTGACTATTCAGATACCCATCAATCCCTGCCTCGTGTACAGGCCACAACCTGGTCTTCAGAGCCACCACAATGGTAACAAATTCCAGAGGTTCTCACCACTCCCTAGTCAAAGAAATTTCTCTGCATCTTTGTTTAAAATGGGCACCCCTCAATCCTGAAGTTGTGCCCTCTTGTCCTGACTCCCCCACCATGGGAAACAACTTTGCCACATCTACTCTGTCCATGTAGTGTTTATGCTCTTGGGAATCATTCAATGATCACCAGCTCCCTCATTCTCTCACACCCTGGACTCTTGACACCTCTCTTTAAAAAGAAAAGTCACCTTGACCCACATTCTGCTCCCCCTCCCATCACTTCATGAAGTGAAACTTCCTCTGCAGCTTACCTGTACCATTGTAATTGCTACAGTTAAACTTGCACTGCACAACATCAGCAATATTGATGTAAAGGTGCTGTAAAGGTGTTGCGCTAACCGCAATTTGATTTGTGAGTTGTTTTTTTTTAAATTTTAATTTATTTTTAAATTTAGACATACATACATCACAGTAACAGGCCATTTTGGCCCACAAGCCCATGCCACCCAATTTACATCCCTGGTACATTTTGAATGGTGGGAGGAAACCAGAGCCCTCGGAGAAAATCCATGCAGACACGGGGAGAACGTATCAACTCCTTACAGACAGCGTGGGATTTGAACCCCAATCCTGATCGCTGGGACTGTAAAGGCGCTGCGCTAACTGCTACACCCACCATGCCACCCCTTTCTATATTAAAGAAAGATTACTCATCAGAGATTGATGAATTTTTAATAGAAAACTCAAAAGGAACAACCGGCACAATGAAAATTACAGAATAAATCATAGCTATAAACAATTCTTGCGGCCTGGCCCAAACCCCTCTATCCAGCCAAAGACAGGCGACAACATTTCTTGACCCTCACCTTGTAAACAAGACAAGGTTGATAAACCTTATCTAGGATGAAGCCATCATTCAAGTCATCTGCAGACGTGTGTTTCGGTCTCCTCCTGCTTTTGCCTTCAAAGTCCCCACGCATTCGACGCAATCGTGCAATCTGAAAGACATGATTGATTGCCAATGTTAATTTATGGCACACCAAGCGAAGCCACGCTTAAACAGAAATTAAATTCAAAGAGCATTTTCATTGTCATCAACAATCTGGAGGCACTCAGCGGGTCAAACAGCATCAGTGGGAGAAAACTGGTCAATGTTTCGGGCTAGACATCAAGGCGGAGAGTGCAGAGGGGAGTCAGTGTAATGAGGACAGGGTGGGAGGGGTTGGACAGGTCCAGTGGGGATTGGTGACCCAGGGAGGGGTGAATAACAATGGACAGATTGTACTCTAGATTCTCACATCTGCAGTCTCCTGTGTTTCTTACTTTTTAAAAATCTTTTGTACTTCACTATCCCAATGCTTAATGGCCTATTTGATGCAAGATCTTCCATTCCCATGTTAACTGGATCACCTGAGGGAATACTAAAATGCCTGGTCCTCCTGAAATGGGGAAGAGTGCAAAGGAAAACTGTCCACTTGCTGAGTAAATACTGACAGAATCCTGTCCACGTTGATGTTGAATTGGGCCCATCACCAGAAAATATCCATCACCGCAGTACAATCGTGGAGAATGACAACTTGTATGCTTTAATCAGACTCGGACATGGAAGAATATTAGTGAAAAGGGACAACATTTCCCCACTCAATCTTCAGGCAAGGTACATTGAACGGCTTGCCAACAAATTCTTGACATGCTTGGATTGACTCGGTCAACCTAAGATAAGTATCTTGCACATATGTGGGCCACAGGAAAAATAAAACCTGGGATGGTTTCTAGCTTAGTTGCATGAACTCCAGGATCCAAAATATAGAATTGCTGGAGGAACTCAGTGGCAGGACAGCATCCACAGGTCTAAACTTGTCTTCATTTTCCACTCTACCAGCCTCCACATCTGACAATTACCCTCTGACACTTCTGCCGACTTTAGCATGATGCCACTACCAGTGTCATCTTCCCATTTTCACCCAATCCACTTTTTGCTCTTCCCTCCCCACCCTCCCTTGGAAACCTGCTGCTGTAATCATAGAAAGTGCAAAACTTGTCCCGACATGTCCCTCTCTAACCTCCATCGAGGGCCACAAATAGACCTTCCAAGTAAGGTTTCAGCTTAGCTCATCCAACCTCATCTACTGCATTTGGGATACCCAGTATGGCCTCCTCTACATCAGTGAGGCCAAATGCAGATAGGGTTACCATTTTGCCCAATACTTTACTCTGTCTATGGTTCCAAACTTGAGCTTTCTGCAGCCAACCATTTCAACTCCCCCAAACATTGATACCTTATCCAGTATCAGGGTGAGGCCAAATGTAAAGTAGAACAACAATGCATCAGATTCCTCCTGGAGAGTCTGAATCTAATGGGATGAACATTGATTTTTCACATCTTAGATAACTCCCATCCCCATCTATTTCAATCCCTTCTTTACCCACTCTAATTTTTCATCTCTCCACCCCAATGGCCTCTCCACCCCTCTCACCTTTTGACCCATAAATCTGAGCCCCTCCCCGAGCTTCATTTACCCCTTGAAATATGTAATATCCTCCTTTTAGTCTTAATAAAGGAGCCAGACTCAAGATGTTACTGATCATTTCTATCCATGGGTGCTATCTGCCAGCTGAATTCCTCCACTAATTTTTTTTGTTCCCTTCAACTGCCTGATTAGGAGTTGAAGAACAAAGAACCAACTCTAATGTACAACTACGATTATCTGAAATGGTCATGACAGGTCCTATGTCGGATAGACTTTTTTTTGTGAGAACTGGTCATTTTTTGAAAAACAGCCTGGTAGCAACAGCAAATCATTTGTAACAGTATTTAAATAACAACAAGGGAAGACTTTTTAAGCATTAAAAATGCTGGCTGCTGCCGATCACCGACACCTCCCCACCGAGGTCCACGGTGCCGCCGGCAGCCCAACGTCTTCAGTCAGTTCGGATCCAAAAATTTTGGATAAATGAGGATTTTGGATAATCGGAGTTGTACTGTATATCTATCTGATGATGGATCACCTTCATCCTCCCCACAGGAAAACAAGACCCTTTTCAAAACATATCTGCTCAAAGATAAGCTGATGAAAGATACCTTGCTTTGGTAAACACTCTATACCTTGACAAAAGGACCCAGGTCAGAAAAGCCAGTAACACATATCTCTGCCTCCCAAGGATACTGTGGGACCTGAGTTTTTTCAGTACCTTAAAATATTAACTCCAAAGATGCTTCACTCACTGTAGAGCAAGGTGAAGGATTGATCCAGCTCAGTAACCCCACACGTGATTAAATCTCAAGATCTCCATTTTAAATTCACAAAAAAATGTTTCAATATGTCCCAGTGAATACCCCTGCTGAATTGGAGCATCTGGTTTTTTTTTTAAATTTTTTTTAAAAATTTTTTATTTTTCACACCATAAATCACATTAGCCATGATATACACTATTTCTTTTTCACACATATACAGTGACTTTTTCTCCCCCCCCCCCTTTCCTCCCAAACCACCCCCCCACCCCCCCCCTCTCATCCATTTTAGGTATACAATCTAGGTTGCATTAAGCCAGTCAGACAATGTTGTCATTCAACAAAATTACACCAGAAATTCTACTGAGTCCATTCTTTTCTTTCCTTCTCCTTCCATCAACTTAGGTAATGTTTGTCCCCGGTAGGTTTTCGCTATTGTATTTAATGTAAGGCTCCTATACTTGTTCGAATATTTCAATATTATTTTTTAACCTATATGTTATTTTTTCTAATGGAATACATTTATTCATTTAAATTTAGTAGTTTCTTCCTTTTAATTTGGTTATGTATTCCATTAATATTTAAAGACATATAGTTCAGCGTAGCCCTTTTATATTTTGTTTATCTTCTCTTTCCGTTTTTCCATCATTACCTTTCCTCCTTTTCCATTTCTGTTTTCTTATTTTCAACTCTTTATAAGACAACATTCCTACAACATCCAACATTTTCCTTATTCTCCTATTTCTATCTTATTTATCCCCAATCTCCCCTTCACCTCCTGAGTTGTCCTTTATCCCTTGTCGGACAACCACATCTCCCCTCTCCATTTGGATTTGTGAATCCACTCGCGTCAACTGATTTAAGGCTTTTTGACTAGACTTCCCTGCTGCTGGCATTTAAGGCAATAATGAATGTGCAAACTACAGCCTGGCATTCCGATTCACCATTACACCAGATGATTCACAGGTTATGGCATTACTGAATGACAGGGGATTTCCCCCCCCCCCCCCCCCCCCCACTATCCCAGGACTCTGATGAGCTTTGGTGGGAGGAAATTGGTGGAGAACAGATTCAGGAGCCAGGAGGAGATTGTTGATATAAGTGTGATGGACAGCAAGACCACAAAATGTAATCAAACATACATCTGCATTCAAATCATTTTCCAGGTTGTGGAAACGTTTGGGCTAAAAAGCCTGAAGCTGCACTTTCAGCCTGCTTCTCCCAAATGTTAACATTTACAAAATTATCAGTGTCATTGCTTGGAATACCAGTGCTTTAATGAGGTGCTTGAATGAAACTTCTTCACATGAATTCAACAGTGCTTTCCACTTTGTACAAATGGAATATTGATTAGCATGAGACTATTCCAGCACCAGCGACCAGTTCGAATCCAGAGGTGACTGAAAGGAGTTTGTTCAGTGTGTGTGTGTGTGTGTGTGTGTGTGTGTGTGTGTGTGTGTGTGTGTGTGTGTGTTTTTCCTCCAGGTGCTCCAGTTCCCTCCCAACCCCCAAAATGTACAGGGTTGTAGGTTAATTTGGGTGCAATTGGGCAGCAAGGGTTAAATGGCTGGAATCGGTTTCTACCATGTTGTAAATAACAAAGTTTTAAAATTTGCAGCTGGAAAGACTGAGTAAATTACTCAGCAGGTCAGATGGCAGCAGTGGGGAGGAAACCAAGTTTAATGCTTCAAGTCAATGACCTTTCATCAGAAACCTCTAATATCAAGGACATGAACGTTGGATGAAATGAAATAAATTTCATTAATTGCTCTGTTTTTTAACCAATGCTCATCTGGTCACCTAATCTAGGTTCAAAAATACTTTTTTCCCCAATCATCTACCAGGCTCTTGAACCTCCCTGTACTATCTTCACATTAACCACAAGCTATTCAAGGACAACTAAAAGATCTGCCTGCACTTTTAAAATGTCGCATTTTTTCCGGCGCTAATTGTGACTGTGAATATTTACCTCTCCTTTAATATTTATCTTCTTTTTGGATTTGGCTAATGATGGTAATTTAACTTTCACTATTGTAGCTGGTGTGTCTTATCTCTCTGTGTGGCTCTGGCAAATAAGTTTGGTGCATCTACACATTAGACATGTGTGTCCGACAATAAACATCTCATCTCATGATATGTAGAGGTCGCAGTCAAACTATTCATTGTGTGTGATTTCAAGGGGCAGCCAGACTCCACTACTTTGGTGTGAAAGGATTCAACTATAAACCAGACCTTGCTGAACGCTGCTATGAGTCTTGAATCTAAGTTACCTTTCTGTAATGGTGGGATTCAAACCCACACCCCCAGTTGCCCCCTGGATGGTAGGTTGTACTGCAGAATTTACTCATCTTCAGTGTGACAACAGTCTAGGTTTTTGACTGGAAATGAAGAGGATGTCAAAAGAGACAAGCCTCAATGATTCAAGCTAGCATTACTTAGAATCTTGTTTTCAGTTCTGGTCACCTTATTACAGGAAGCTATGGAGAGGGAGCTGAGGAGATCTACCAGGAAGTTGCCTGGATTGGAGAATCTGTCTTATGAGGCAAGGTTGTTAGCAGAGCCAGGGCTTTTCTCTTTGGAGTGAAGGAGGATTTTAGGTGACTTCATAGAGGACTACAAGATTATCTGAGGCATAGAGAGGGTGAACAGTCAGCACCTTTTTCCCCAGGGTGAGAGTAGTAGCAAACACCACAAGACATCTGGGCAAAGTGAGAGGAGGAAAGTTTAGAGCTTAGTTTAAGTTGTTTTTGTTTTTATTTTTAAAAGTAGGTAGTGCCTGGAATGCATTGCCAAAGGTGGTGGTAGAGGCTGGTAGAATAGGCACATTTAAAAGAGACAGGCATGTGGATGCAAGAATAGAAGGTTATGGTTGTGAGGTAGGGAAAGATTAGTAAGTTTATATAGGTCAGCACAGCATGGGCCGAAGGACCTATACTGTGCTGTAATGTTCCATGTTCTAAGTTACCAATCTGCAATGGCTACAAACCCACACCCCCAGTTGCCTAGTTTGCCCTCGAGATTGCAGAATAAGGGAATCCTCTATCCGAAATGGCTGTGATTGTCCAGGTGATCGGGGAATACCCATCTGAAACATTCAATAGAGTGCATACCTCAAGTTTCTGCAGACGTTCTTTTTCCTCTTTTGCCAGCTCTTCTTTGGTTTTTAGTCGATCAGAAGGCTGGGCTTTCACGTCGAAGAATAACTGTCGCACAATTATATCATAATCTTCAGCCTAACAGATGAAATAACGAAGATTAAAACTAAATTAAAATCACACGAGGACTTCATTACTTTTCAAAGCATAAATCAAGTTCATTGCACATTGAAAACATGAATCAGGTTCACTGCACATACAGCTGAAACACCAGATGCTGATGCATTCTCCACACAAGTCTCCTCTCAACCCCACTTCATCTCACCTTTTCAAAATGAATTTTCAAAGTAACAGGCCCTTCTGGCCCACGAGCCTGTACTGCCCGATTAAATTCAATTAACCTACAATACCTGTATGTTTTGAAGGGCGGGAGGAAACCAGAGTCAGCCCAGACAGACATAGGGAGAACGTACAAACTCCATAGAGACAGCGCAGGATTCAAACCCGGGTTGCTGGTGCTGTAGTAACATTGCACTAACCCCTATGCTCACTGTGCTGTCCGAACTTCACTAATTTTACTTCAACGGCATTGAACATCTCCTTTTGCCAACCATTTCAATTCCCTTCATCATCCTCAGCTTGATGTGCCTGTCCTCAGCTTCATCCATTGCCAGGGTAAGGCTGAAAGTAAAACTCAAGAGTAACTCATCATGTTCCTTCTGGACAGCCTTAAACCCAATGGCATGAACATCAATTTTTCTAATTTTAGGTAGCTACCTATCTGGTTCCACCTTTTTACCTACACCACTTATAACTTTTCTCTCCAACCACACCCCCAACACAAAGAAAGTGGTCTCTTCCTCTATCTGTCCCTTATCCTCTTCTACCTTCTGTACCTCCGCACCTCCCCACATTTCCCTCCCAGGAAAAACATGTCATCACCCCTTTCGACTTTAGTCTTGATAAAGGGCCCTTTCCCGAGATGCTGCCTAACCATTCTTGCCCATGGATGTCGCCTGACCCCACTGGAGTCCCTCAAGCATCTAGTTGTTTGCATGAACATCCGCATCCCTATCACAGCATCAATCTTCGTCACTGGAAACTGTGCACGGGGAAGGACCTGGAATGAAAACGATGATCACCAGGAATTCACAGCAAGTCAGGTTGCATCCATGTGAGAAGAATCCAATCGATGCTCCTTCATCAACAGCCAAATAAACAGAGGACCGATGGAATTGATGAGAAGCGGGTGCAATTCAGATGCTACTTCTTTCACCTCCACCCAGATGGTGGAAGCAGCAAGATCTGACAAAGGAGTGTCTTACCTTGGGCTTTTCCTCTCCCTGCTCCATTTTGGGACCTTGATGAGCCAACAGGGAATGGATCTCCTTCCAGTCATTGTCCAGTTTCTCGGTCAGCTCCTGGGCCTTATCCCGTTGCATCTGCCGCTCACGCTGCAAAAATCAGAACAAGTCATCGTTACTAAAGATAAATTTAGCAATGGGGAATGGAGCACAAAAGTAGGGCCATCACTTTATAAGTTTTGCTAAAGCTACGTCTGGAGTACTAGACCTAATGAAAAGAATGCTCTTTGTTCTCTAACATTTGGGTTCATAAGCACGTGGATGGCAAAGCCTCATGAAACAGAGGCAAATTAATACGAGGGGAAAGGAACTTTATATTGTAGCGGGGTATCTAACATTAAACATCACTCATATTAACAACGCACTGCCACAGACACAGTCCACGTGGGCTTGGACCAAAGTGGCCAAGTTTCCATACTTGAAGACAATCCAGTTGCATTATGTTCAACCTACTGAGAGTTCCATTCAGTTCTGGTCGCCTCAATACAGGAAGGATGTGGAAGCCATAGAGAGGTGCGGAGGAGACTTACCAAGATGTTGCTCTGATTAGAGAACGTGTCTTAAGAGGTAAGATTAGCAGAGCTCGGGCTTTTTCCTTTGGAGTGAATAAAGATGTGTGGTAACTTAATAGAGGTCAATAAGATAAGTAGAAGCATACAGTAGATAAGGTGGACACCCAGCACCTTTACCCCGGGACTGGAGTAGCAGAGCATTTGTACAAGGTGAAGGATGGAAAGTTTAATGGCGAGGTCAGGAATAGATTTTTTTTAATATACAGTGGGTGTCTGGAATGCATTGCCAGGGGTGGTGGTGGAGGCTGGACAAAAGGGACATTTCAAAGACTTTCAGACAGGAAAATGGATGCAAGAAAAAGAGAGGGTTATGGGTGCGAGTAGGAAAGGTTTAGATGATTGAGTAGGTTAATATAAGACAGCACAACATTGTGGGCCGAAAGGCCTGTGCTGTACTACCTGTATTTTCTGACGTTTTCTCGGTTTCTCTTGGATCATGTGCAGGTTAACTGATTTCTCAACCTCAGAATCCTCCCACCATTCTGCAAAGTTTACCTTCTCCTTTTTGGATTTCATAATAAGTTCTTCAATGAACTCTTTTCTGGATTTGGGCTTCTGCTCCTCTTCATCAGTCTTCGAAGATACTTTCTTCTGCAACAAGCCACCACCTCCAAAGTGTGCAGCAGCTGTGAACTCCGCTGTGGGCAACAAGGGAACAAGTGACTAGAGAATCTCATTCAATCAAAGTCAGAGAATTACTCAACGTGTTTAAAGAAAGAATAAGGTCTTGCTGCCCTGGTAATATTAGCCACTGGCAAGGGTATGGTGTTAACTGTCTTATACTTGTGCATTCATCTCATTCTGCAATACACAAATGTGCCGGAGAAACTCAGCAGGTCACGCAACATCCAAAGGAAGTGAAGGGTAACCAATGTTTCAGGCCTGGGCTCTTCATCAGGTATAAGGTATACCTGTGGACGCTGCGTGACCTGCTGAGTTTCTGCAGCACATTTGTGTATTGCGATTGATCCCAGCGTCTCCAGACTTTCTTGTTTAAATCAAGTTTTCACTCTAATGTGTTGTTAATCTCCATGGACACCACATGGCAATACTGGGGGACTGCTGCATGCTTTTGGACAAGTTGATAAAAGGTTTGGGCCCAATATGGAACTAAGAACCTGTGGTGGCATGCCACTTGGAAGGCAAACCAGTCCCGTTTGTAATTCACGCGGCAGGGCAGCGACCAAAATGGCGCCATCGGGGGTTTCCCCTTCTTCTCAGCACCAGGCTCAGAAGCCCGCGCTGGGGGACCAGGTGACGCCTGAGTGACGATGGCGCCTCCCAGCACGGTTCTCAGCCAGGTCCAGGCTGGGAGTACAAGTCCAGCCCGACAGCCAGCAATAAACCAGTTGTTCTGCTCACTGAGCTCAACCCGTCTGGTTGTGTGTTCTTTCAGTAGCAGTGTAGCTGCTGTTACAATTGGTGACCCCGACTGTTTCAAACGTCTTTGAACCCAACATGAGTGAACTTGGGATCAGTGCTATAGCCGTCAAGCTGCCTGACTTCTGGGTTCAGGAGCCAGAGACTTGGTTCAGTCACGCGGAGGCTCAATTTCACCACCGCCAGATTTCATCCAACACAACCAAATTCTACCACGTGGTCGCCGCCGCCAAACGTGTGCTGCACCTCGTTCAGTACCCGCCCAAGACAAATACGGGACCATCAAGCGAGTGCTCACCGGATCCCTCGGACTATCCATGCTGCTCGGATGCTGCACCTCAACGCCTTAGGGGGACAGGTCCCCAGAGCTGATGGACAAGATGCTCGTGCTCATGGGTGATCACACCAACTTCCCACTCTTTGAGCGAATTTACCTCGATCATCTGCCCGATGACATCCGGCTGTTACTGGCCCAAGAGAGCTTTTCCGACCCGAGGAAGGTTGCTCAGAAGGCCCAAGTACTATGGTTCGAGCGATTCCGGGAGAGCTTGGCAGTCCAGCAGGTCACGAGGCACAGGCTTGACCACACCAAGCCTTCCCCAAGCACTGCTGTAGTACACCCGGCCCCTGCAGCAGCCACCCAGAGCATAACCAGGGGCACAGCATCCGCTCTGGGCCTCTGCCTCTAACACCAGCGCTAGGGAGCCAAGACTCGGAAGTGTCGTCAGCCCTTCTCGTTCCAGGGAAACGAGCAGGCCAGTCGCTGTTAATGGCTGTGGTGGCTGGCCAAGGACACAACCTCCTCTACCTGCGGGACTCAGTCAGCGGCTGGCGCTTCCTCGTCGACACTGGGGTCCAGATCAGCATCATCCCGGCCACGGCCATCGAGTCCAGGAACTGACCTCAAGGACTTCCCCTCCGTGCAGCCAACGCAAAAGAGATCCGAGCGTATGGGAATAAGACAGTCCACTTCCAGATCGGCCGGTGAAATTTCTCGTGACGGTTCATCATCTTGTCCCTTCCAACCGCCATCCTGGGTGCCAACTTCCTCCTCACCCACGGCCTCCTGATCGACATTCAAGGTAGGCGCCTGGTACCCTCTTGGACTTTCCAGGCCGTTCGCCTCGACGCCTCCTGCACAGAGCAGCCACAGATGGTCACATTCAGCACGCCCAGAGACGCGTTCCAGTGAATTCTGGACAAGTTCTCGGCCCTCCTCAGGCCACAGTTCTCCGCTGCCTCACTACATCACGGAGTGTTCCACCACATCCCCACCCAGGGTCCACCGATTCACGCCAAGGCAATGCCAGCTCCCGCCTGACAAGCTCCAGGTGGCGAAGGAAGAGTTTTCGCATCTGCTGGAGCTGGGGATCATTCGGCACTCCGACAGCCCATGGGCCTCGCCGGTCCACCTGGTCCTGAAAGCCTCCGGCGGCTGGCGCCCCTGCGGAGACTATCAACGGCTCAACTAGGCAACAGTTCCTGACCATTACCCCATCCCACACATTAAGGACTTTAGGGCCAACCTGCATGGTGCGAGGGTTTTCTCCAAGCTTGACCTGGTGCGAGTGTATCACCAAATCCCGGTGCACCCTGAGGACATACCCAAGACAGCCATCATCGCCCCCTTCGGCTTGTTCGAATTCCTTCACATGCATTTTGGGCTAAAGAACGCCACTCAGACCTTCCAGTGCCTCATGGACTCAGTGGACAGGGACCTGGATTTCGTCTTCATTTACTTGGACGACATCCTCATTGCCAGCAGGGATCGGGCGCAACACAAGGCCCACCTGTGCGCCCTCTTCACCCGGTGGCCGACTTCAACCTCACCATCAACCCAGCCAAGTGCCAGTTCGGGAAAGAGTCCATGCAGTTCCTTGGCCATACCATCACTGCTGAAGGAGCCACACCTGCTGCTACGAAGGTCGCCGCTATCAAGGAACTCCCACGCCCGGACAACCTCAAAGGGCTGCAGGAGTTTGCGGGTATGGTCAACTTCTATAACCGATTCATCCCAGGAACCCCGCGCATCATGCAGCCGCTATTCAACCTCATCACAGCCAAGCACAAAATGCTCACCTGGACCCCAAAGGCCTGCAGTGCATTCAATGCCACCAAGGACGACCTCGCGAAGGCTACCATGCTCACCCACCCGCACACCGACCTGCATATGGCGCTCTACATCAATGCCTCTGCTACAGCCGTCGGCGCTGTCCTGGAGCAGCAGGTGAATGGACAATGGAAGCCGCTGGCATTCTTCAGCCGGCTTCTCCGCCTACCAGAGTGCAAGTATAGCACCTTCGACCGTGAGTTACTGGGCATGTACCTGGCGGTGCAGCATTTCCGCTATTTCTTAGAGGGCAGGACTTTTACCATCTTCACTGACCATAAACCCCTCACTCAGGCGCTCGTGATTGCAAAGGATCCCTTGTCAGCCCGTCAGCAGTGTCACCTCTACTTCGTGTCGGAGTTTACCACCGACATTCTGCACAAGGCGGGGAAGGACAACGTGGTCACTGATGCACTCTCACGACCGGCCATCTGCGCGCTGACACCTGGCCTCGACTTCAACCAGCTTGCTCGGGACCAGAAGTCCGACGAGGAGATGCGAGCCTTCAGGACTGCCATCACGGGCCTGCGGTTCAGAGACCTCCCGACTCCTAGTGGCAAATGCACCGTCCTGTGTGATGTCTCCATGGGCACCCAGCTGCCAGTGGTTCCCCAGCAGTGGCGCAGGCAAGTCTTCCATCACATCAATGACCTTTCGCACCCATCCATCAGGTCCACGGTTCATATGGTGGCAGAGCGGTTCGTCTGGCATGGGCTGAAGAAGCAGATCGCGGGCTGGGCCAGAACATGCACCCATTGTCAGATCTCCAAGGTGCACAGGCACACCAGGGCGCCCGTGCAAGAGTTCAAGCACGTCCAGGAACGGTTCAGCCACATTCACGTGGACATAGTCAGGCCCTTACCAGTTTCCTGGGGCAACTGTTACTTGTTCACAGTGGTAGACTGCACCACTCGTTGTCCTGATCCCGGATGCTTCCATGGACTCCTGGTCCCGAGCGCTGTTGCACGGTTGGGTTGCCCGGTTCGGCGTTCCAAATCACCTCACCAGCGATCGGGGCACCCATTTCTCCTCTGCGCTCTGGGCACAGCTCGCCAACAGGTTGGGAATAGAGCTACATCGCATCATGGCCTATCACTTGCAGGCCAATGGGCTGGTCGAGCGTCTGCCACCTTAAGTCGACACTTATGGCCCGACTCAGCCGGTCCTGACTGGGTGGACGAACTGCCTTGTGTGCTCCTGGGCATCCGCTCCACGTCAAAGGAGGATCTGCAGGCGACATCAGCCGAGCCGGTCTACAGCACACCGCTGGCACTGCCCGGTGAGTTCATCAACGCACCTCACAACCCCCAGCGGTTGCCGCATGAGCTACTTCCCCACCTCCGGGCCCACTTGGACTCCTTTGCACCCCCACCGCCGCCCAGACACAGCACACGGTCATCTCCGCAGAGTACGTTTTTAATTCGGTGGGGCCCACCCGCGGCACCACTGCAGAGAGCTTACGAGGGGCTGTACAGGGTTGTCTAGCATTCATGATCTACGTTCACGCTGGACATCAGCAGCAGACAGGAGCTGTTTATTGTGGACAGGCTGAAGCCAGCTCACCTTGACCCCACCGAACCATTGATTGTGGCCCTGCCCAAGAAGCGAGGCCGCCCAGATAAAAAGGACATTGGCGCCGGTTCTGGGGGGGCTGTGTGGCGGCATACCACAAGGCAGGCTAACCAGCCCTGCTTGTAATCCACGCGGTGGGGCAGCCGGCTAAAATGGCGCCATCGGGGGGGGGGTTTCCCCTTCTTCTCAGCACCGGGCTCAGAAGCCCGCGCTGGGGGACCACGTGACACTTGCGTGACGTCGGCACCTCCCAGCACGGTTTTTCAGCCGTGTACAAGGCCAGGGAGTGTAAGTCCAGCCCGGCAGCCAGCAATAAACCAGTTTTTCTGCTCACTGAGCTCAACCCGTCTGGATGTGTGTTCTTTCGGTAGCAGTGTAGCTGCCGCAATAAACCCATCTTTACTTGGCATCCTGACTAATATTAGGGTTAGGGTTATTAATCTCTCAACCAAAATTAGATTTCCCTGTCATGAAATTAATCTTGTGCACAAATGGGCTATTGAATTTCTTACATTAAAGAAAGGCCATACTCCAAAGTATTAGCGATAAAGCATCTTGAGATATGCTGGATCACAAGAGGCAGATCTAAAGTGTTTAAATATTTGATTCAGCTGTACAAATTTCTCCAACTATAACGAAAAGAGGAAACGCTGTCAACACTCAGCATGTCAAACAGCAGCCATGGAGAGAAACAGCATTGGTGTGGATGAGAAAGGTCTTCATCAATCCTGATGGGAGTCTGAGTTATAGAGCATGGGAACAGGTCCTTTGGCCCAACTTGTCCACAGCAGCCATGTTGTCAAGGAAATGACATAAAAATTGGAGGAGCTTTCAAAGCTTGCAGAGGGATCGGGACCTGCTGGAAAAATGGGCTGCAAAATTTAATGTGGACAAGTGGCACAGTTGGTGCAACGCCTTTACTGCCCCAGCCATTAGGACCAGGGTTTGAATCCCAAAGGGCCTTGGATTTTAATGGGCCACTAATCGTATCAAAGGTTTGGACCCAGAGCTCAGATTGCCGATAGTTTGAACAGGAGTCTGTGCTACTGCAGAGGCTGCTGGGAGCTCTGGAGGCAAATCTATGGACATCTATGCCTCTGAAGGGACTCTCTTTCGCTTCTCTTGCTCTTGGTTGGCGTAGTGGTTAGTGCAACACTGCAGCAGCACCAATGATTGGGATTGGGTTTTGAATCCCACCCTGTGTGTAAGGAGTTGGTTTCCTCCCAATGTTCAAAACATACCAAGGGTTGTAGGTCAAATGGTGCAAATTGGGGAGCACAGACTCGTGGGTCAAAATGGCTCATTACTGTAGTGTATGTCTAAATTTAAATTTAATTTTAAAAGTTTTAAATTAATTTAAAAACATTAAGTGTGAGGTGTTACATTTTGAAAGGACAAACCAAAGCACGGTAAATGGTAGGGCACTACAAAGTGTGACAGAACAGAGGGATCTGTGAGTACAGCTACGGTATAAACCTCTGTTATCCGGAATTGGAGTAACTGGCAACCTAAGCAACCGGCAAAATATTTGCGGAAAATAAATATATAAAAGTACAGAAGTTTAAAATTGGTGTGTCATGCCATTAGTTCACCAATCATGCAATACGCAATCTCAAGCAACCGTAAAATTTACTTATCCGGCACCTAACGATCTCTTTAGGTGCTGGATCCCAAGAGTTCTCCTGTACATAATTCCCTGAAAGTGGAATCACATGGTCGTAGAGAGTTTTTGGTACATGGACCTTCATAAATCAAAGTACTGTAAAACCCACTTTATTTGGCACCTATGGGGAAATCGCAGATGCCAGAAATGTGAATTTTCCGGAGGTCTGAGACTCAATGTCTAATACACCTGCATTAAGAATACATTGTTTAAAAGACAAAAGATAGTGCAAAATGTAATTTGGGAAAAAAAGTACTGTTGCCTTTAATTCTGTAAAGTTCACTTTAATCAAGTAATTCCTGTAACTTACAAAATTTAAAATTTGAACCCTGGTTGCTGGCACTTTAACATCATTGCGCTAGACGCTATGCCGTTATTATGAACTCCCTCCCCCAGATAAAGCCTAATATACCGAATACTTTTTAAAAAAAGTCTCTTACGAGGCAGGGATGGGGAGACACTTGAAGAAAGTTGCCCCAGTGGTGAGCAGCATCGACTGGCTCTTCATCCTGGTGTCCCAGACATGCCCTCAGCGCAACACGACACACCTCCATGCCAGTGTCCTGGTCAGGCCTTTGGCGCATCTTTCTCATGCCAACAACCCAACTCACCTCCACGCAGGAGGCAACAGCAAAAAGAATGTACGTGCATTGAGGGGCATTGCTAGTTCAGCAGGGCAAACCTGCGCTTGACCAACAAATTCTCAGCGCTCCCCACGCGGTCAGTCTGCCCAGTCTTATTTATTTCAATCATATCCATTTTTTTACTTATTTGTGTATTTATGTGGGTCTTTTATTTATTTCTTTGAATTTTTTTTGCTGGTTGTTTGAGGTTCCAGTTGATTGAATTCCAGATGATGAGGATTTTACTGTATTGGAGCTGGGATGTGATGAGAATGTTGTACAAGACATTGGTGGGGCCAAATTTGGAGTATTGCGTGCAGTTTTGGTCACCTAACTGTAGGAAAGGATTTATACCCTGGAGATTTGATAGATGTATACAAAATTATGAGTATAGAGTAAATGTAAGTACACTTTTTCACTGAGATTCAATGAGATGCAAACCAGAGAGTGAAAGGGAAAATGTTTAGAGGGAACATTCTGGGGAATTTCTTCACACAAAGAGTGGTGGGGGTAGGGAACATGCTGCCAGCTGAAGTGGTAAATGTGGGCTCAATTTCAACATTTAAGAAAAATTTGGATAGGTACATGGATGGGAGGGGTATGAAGGGATATGGCCTCGGTGTAGGTCAGTGGACAAAGCAAAATAAGTTTGGCACAGACTAGAAAGGCTGAAAGGTTTTTTTCTGTGCTGTAATGTTCTATGGATATCCATCCAAGCTAGTCCCTCTTGCCTGCTTTTACTCCATTTCCCTCTAAGCCCTTCTGAACCATGTACCCATCTAAATGTCTCTTAAGTATCATTGGTGCACCATGGAGTACCATGCACAGTTTTGGCTCCCTATTTAAGAAAGAATATAGTAGCGTTGGAGGCAGTCCAGAGGAAATTCACCAGACTGATTCCTGGGATGAGAACCCACCCCTATCACAAGAGGCTAAAGACATTGAAATTCTCTAGAAAGATGATCTTAATGCAACATACAAGATCAGAAGGGTGGACATTGAGATACTTCCATAAGTGGAAGATTTCAAACAAAGGGATTTAGTTTCTAGATAAGGAGGCAGTCTAAAACCAAGAGATTTCTTTGCTCAAGGGGATTGCGATTGCTGGATCAATGGAGACATTTAAAGAGGAGTTTGATCTGGGAATGAAGGGCAATAGGGAACGTACACAGAAGAGGAGTAGAGGCCTGAGGCAGCTCACTCACGATTGTGCTGAATGACGGATAAGCTCGAGGGACTGAGTGGCCCACTCCTGGTCCAATCATCTTCAATCCTGCATCTCTCTTTGTAACGGTTTTGGATGGCTGGATCAACCAGTTTAAGGCGGTAAAATGTGAGAATTTCCCCACATTTTGGATTAAGAATTCAGTTGGTTGCTATGTGTTATAGGAGGGGATTAGTTACGAAAGCTTTCCTCAAGCTCGCATTGCCAAAGTGTGTCTAGAAGGAGCGCAACTATAAATAAGATAGAAATAGGAGAATAAGGAAAATGTTGGATGTTGTAGGAATGTTGTCTTATAAAGAGTTGAAAATAAGAAAACAGAAATGGAAAAGGAGGAAAGGTAATGATGGAAAAACGGAAAGAGAAGATAAACAAAATATAAAAGGGCTACGCTGAACTATATGTCTTTAAATATAAATGGAATACATAACCAAATTAAAAGGAAGAAACTACCAAATTTAAATGAATAAATGTATTCCATAAGAAAAAAATAACATATTGGTTAAGAAATAATATTGAAATATTCGAACAAGTATAGGAGCCTTACATTAAATACAATAGCGAAAACCTACCGGGGTCAAACATTACCTAAGTTGATGGAAGGAGAAGGAAAGAAAAGAATGGACTCAGTAGAATTTCTGGTGTAATTTTGTTGAATGACAACATTGTCTGACTGGCTTAATGCAACCTAGATTGTATACCTAAAATGGATGAGAGGGGGGGATGGGGGTTGGTTTGGGAGGAAAGGGTGGGGGGAAGAAAAAGTCACTGTATATGTGTGAAAAAGAAATAGTGTATATCATGGCTAATGTGATTTATGGTGTGAAAAATAAAAAAAATTAAAAAAAAAAAAAAAAAAATAGAAGGAGCACAACTGATTAAGATTCAATGTCATTCCCCTTACTCACCAGACAGCTTGCCCTTTTCTTCTGTATCACTGTCACTGTCTGGCCTGTTGTTGAAGCTCTCAATGTCAGCCAAAGATTGCCCATAATGGGTGAGCTCTTCATCCTCGTTCAGGTTGTAGATGCTCTTCTTTGTGTAGATGCGCTGGAATGTCAAGAACAGCAGATAAGAATCTAAAGAGGATTGAGGTGCAAGGGATGGATCTAGGATTGGAGATTCACAAACCATTCAAAATACCAAGACAGGTTAACAAAATCCAAGCATCGGAACTAGGCAGAACCACAGTTTGGCACAGACTAGAAGGGCCTGTTCCTGCGCTGCATGGTTCTATGGTTCCACTGACGCTGCTCTTGTTCTCCAGGCCAGTCTAAAGGAGGACAAAGAGAAACAAACTGCTGGAAGTTCTCAGAGGGTCAGGCTGCACCTGTGGGAAGAGAAGCTGAGTCAACATTTCAAGTCACAGATCCTTTGTTGGAACTGAAGAGGAGAGAAAAGCTGAATGAAGGTGTGGGAGGTGGGGGGGGGGGGGGGGGGAGGCTGAAACCAGGGTGACCATGGGGATAGGATGTAAACCACCTTCACCAAACCATATTATTTTCTTTGTTTAAAAGAGTTTTACCTGTTGCTCCAGAGAGAATCTCTTTGCCATCTTCTCATCTTCCGTTAACTTTGTGTCGTATTCACCGAACCTTTTGTCAATAAATGTATTTGCCTTCCCCTTGTTCCGGTACTCTTTTAGCAAAGTCTCTGTGCGCTGTGGGTAATGGGAATAGTAAATGAAACATTCTGCCAGTAAAAATAGATAGAGCAATGTTCAGGGATATACAGAAGTGCTGGAGAAGCTCAGGAGATCACACAGCATCAAAAGGAAGCAAAGGGTAACCAACATTTCGGGTCCAAATGTTGGTTACTGTGAATGCTACAGGTCCTGCTGAGTTTATCCAGCTCTGTAGTATTCCACTATAATCACAGCTACTGCAGACTTCCCTGTCTAAATCCATCACAATATTCAGCTGTTTACTTATATCCAGTTTGAATAAACCCAAATCTTTAACCAGATGCTGCACGCAGGAAAATGGCAGCAGAATTAAGATTACCCAGACACCTCCTCGGTGCTCTCTGATCCCACAGTCAGCTTTCTGGTTCACCATTTGATTTAATGAAGAATTAGAACATGCAGAATAACGAACAAAAAACCAACTGTTGGAGGAACTTGGCGGATCAGGCAGCGACTGTGGAGAGAAAGCAATCGGTGACATTTGTGGACTACAGAAGATCTTGACCAGAAACTTCTGTCTCTTTCCCCTCACAGATGCTACCTGACTTGCTGAGTTCCTCCTGCAATGTGTTATTTTTTTTTTTAAATCTCTCCAGATTCTACCATGTGCAGCCTTTTGCACCTGCATGAAGAATAGATTTTTTGGATAAAAGTAACAAAAATAAGGCCTTTAGCCAAATTATTCACATGGAACAAGCATGGCCCATTTGCCTACATTTGATACGTAGTGGTTAGCGCAACACCTTTACAGCACTAGCGATTGGGACCGGGGATCAAATCCTGTACTCTCTGTAAGGAGTTGGTACATTCTCCCCATGTCTGGGTGGGTTTTCCTCAGGGGCTCCAGTTTCCTCCCACTGTTTGAAATATGCTGGGGGGTGTAGGTTGATTGAGTGTAAATTGGATAGCATGGGCTTGTGGGCCAAAATGGCATGCTACTGTGCTGCATGTCCAAATTTAAATGTAATTTTTTGTTTAATTCTTTTAAAATGTTAATGTTTAATTTTAATTTTTTTTAAAATTCCTCCAAATCTTTCCTGTCAACGCACTTGTCTAAATGTGTTTTGAATGTTACACATGTCCCTGCTTTTACCACTTCATCTGGCAGCTCATTCCACACACCAACCACCTTGACTCAAGGGAACAAGATATTGGCACCAGGAATCAAGAGGGTGCTGAGAGCAAGGGATTCCAAAGGGCCTCGGACGCTGAAGGCTTACTTATCATATCGGAGGTTTGGATCTGGAGCTTGGGTTGCCGATGGTTTGAACTGGAGTCTATGCTACTGCGGGAGTGCTGGAAGCAAATCCACGGACACTCAGTGTCTCTGAAGGGACTTTCTTGTGCTTCTCTAGCTCTTATGAGCAGCACAGTTGGTGTAGCAGTTAGTGCAATGCTGTTACAGCGCCAGCGATCGGGACTGTGGTTCAAATCCCACGCTGTCTGTAAGGAGTTTGTACGTTCTCCCCGTGTCTGTGCGCTTCCCCCCTCCTTGAAGAAGGACTCAGGGCCGAAATGTTGGTTGTATACCTTTACCTCCCATGGACACTGCGAAACCTGCAAAGTCCCTCCAGCATTTTTGCAACTGCAGACTTCTGTGTTTCACTGATACTCAGAAAGCAAACTGCACCACTCAGGAACAACGTTGTCTGTGATTTGCTGCTATAAATGTCTGTCCTGGCTGTCCTAAACATTTCAGTTCATGTTAATTGTACACATCAGTTAAGCAAAAATTAAACAAATAAAAGACTATGTTAGAAGTAAAACACTGCAGACACTGGTTGAAGTAAAAACACATGCTGGAGAAACTCATCAGGTCAGCGTACTTTATGTAGCAAAGATAAAGATACATAACCAATGTTTCGCTTGAGCCCTTCATCAAGGTGTGACAAAATTTTGGCAGATGCCCAAACAAAATGGTGGGCAGGGGCAGGGTGGGGGAAGAGCACATTCCCAAAGGTGGGACGTAATAGGTGGATAAGGGAGAGGGGGCACACCAGCAAGTAGGAGGAGGAGGATTGGCTCTGTGCATGAAAGAGGTGGAGAACTGGAGGAAAGAAGACAAGAAGGAGAACAGACAGCAGGCGAGCAGAAACCGGAAAAGTCGATATTAATGCCATGTGGCTGGAGAGGGCCCAGACAGAAAATCAGGTGTTGTTTCTCCAATTGATGGGTGGTCTTGGTGGGATAGTACAAGGACAGACATGTGATTATGGGCACAGAATTTTTTTTAAAAATATTTTATTTTTGATTTTCAAAGACTCATACAAATCCAGAACACAATCTTACTCAACAATGATATATTATATTCAGAGCCTTTTCCCTAACCCCCGCCACCGCTCATTCCTCTCCCTTCCATACCCTAATATCACAAGGAAGAGATTATTTACATTAAACAAAAAAAAATCTATAGAGTCACAGACCCTTAAAGGAACCAAATATAAAAGCAAACTAACAAAGTAAAATGAAAAAGACAAAACAAGAGCAGGTCGTCACGACCCACTTCATTTATCTCAATCATTTTACTATTAGCACGGATTTCTACCTTTCTTCTATTTGGAAGAGGTGTAACTATATCTGCGTACCTATCTGCTGCAGATAAGGCTGCCATACCCCAACTAATGGGTCATATTTCCTCCTTAAATTGTATGTGATTTTCTCCAGAGAATACAATTCTGCATTTCGTACTCCATTGTGTACTATTTAGTTGGGAGTCGGACTTCCACATGACCACTATACATTTCCTGGCTACTGCCAAGGCGACCTTCACAAACAGAATTTGGTACTTGGACAGTTTAAAGCCCACGTCCATGATGTTTCCCATAAGGTACAATCCTGGATCCTGTGGAAATCCACCTTTGTAATTTTTTTCAGAACGTTCCCCAGATCCTCTCAGGAGGATGAGCAGGCCACAGAATTAAAGTGGTTGGCCGCTGGCAGATCCCTGTCACTGAGGTGAACAGAGCGAAAGTGCTCAGCGAAGCGATCTCTCAGTCTGTACCCAGTCTCTCCGATGTTACAGACCACCACAAAAAGAGCACTGGATGCAGTAGATGACTCCCACGAATTCACAAGCGAAGTGTTGCTTCACTTGAGAGGTCTGTATGCAGCCCCAAATGGTGGTGAAGGAGCACATGTGTGCGCAGGTATGGTACTTCCTACAGCCACAGGGGAAGGTGTTGGCAGGGGGGGTGGGGGGGTGGGAGACAGGCTCTGAATGTTATGTACCATTGTTGACAGAGATTGTATTGTTTGTTTGTTTGGATTTGTGTAAGTCTTTGAAAATAAAAAAATTCAAAAAAACGATAGGCTTTTGAAGAATAGAGGGCGGCACAGTTAACGTAGAGGTTAGTGCAACGATATTACCCTAGTGCCAGCAACTGGGGTTTGATTCCTGCACTCTGTAAGGAGTTTGTACGTTCTCCCCGTGTCTGTGTGGGTTTTCCACGGGGGCTCCAGTTTCCTCCCACCGTTCAAACATACCAAGGGTTATAGATAAATTGGGCGACACGGGCTTTGTGGGCCGAAAAGGTCTGTTACCATGCTGTTTGTCTAATGGTCACGTGGTAAAAGGAGACAGGTGGAGCTGAGTCCATGGCCAGATCAGCCATGAGCAGACTCGAAGGGCCAGATGGCCAACTCCTGCTCCTAATTATGTTAAAACACAAGAAAGTTTGGAGGGATAAGGGCTAACACAGACCAACAGGATGAGCTTTAATGGCCAATTTGGTCAGTGTGGATATTGGGACGAAGGGCTTGCTTCCTTGCTGTAAAATTCTGACGGTGACAAGTGGATTATTTACCAATTTGCAAGAATGCAGGAAAGGAGCATGGAGCAGCAACTGATCAGACAGCTCCCACGAAGAGCCAACTCAGGCACAATGGATCAAACATCCGTGCTCCAGAATGAGCTTGTCTAAAATTAGAAACACTTACTCTTTTAATGGACTTGGATCGAGAAACTCCAGGCAGACCACGTTCACGGTTTCTCTTTCGGCCAAAGACAGAGAACTTCTGTTTGTTTATTTTCACCTCAAACGGATTCAACTTGATATCTTGTGTGGATTTCTTCTTTCGGATTTTATCCGAAGCAGTTTTCTTCTGGACTTTCCCCATGTTTCACAGCTCTGAGTAAATGCAAAAAAGAACCCATTGCAACACATATGTTTGCTTTCATATTCAGCTTCTCAGTGCCTGAACCCAAGATTTGAGGCAGCACAACTAATGTAGTGGTTAGTCCAATGCTGTTGTATCACCAGCAGATTCAAATCCAGCGCTGTCTGAAAGGAGTTTGTGTCTGCACCGGTTTCCTCCCCACTAAAGCATATAGGGGTCATAGATTAATTGGTGTATTTGGGGAAGGCATGGGCTCATTCCGGATCTCTTTGCGTCCATCTCAAGAGACAAGCTTTCCACCGACATAATATACAAACCCACCAACTCCCACAACTACCTGGAGTACACTCCCTCACACCCAGTCCCCTGCAAGGATTCCATTCTCTTCTCTTAATTTCTCCTTCATATCTGTTCCCAAGATGAATCTTCCAATCCAGATCATCTGAAATGTCCACTTTCTTCCACAAACATGGCTTTCCCTCCACCAGCAACTCAGTCCTCACCCACATCTCCTCCATTTCTCGCTCATCTACCCTGGCCCCCTCTGCCCCAAGGTGCAACCAACACAGGACTCCCCTTGTCCTCACCTACCAACCCACCAGCCTCTGCCTCCAACATATAATCATCCAGAATTTCTGCCACTTACAGACATGATCCAGACACATCTTCCTCTTTCCTTATTTCTCTGCCTTCTGTGGGGATCTTCCTTGTGTGCTTATTCCTCCCCAAGAATCGGCCTCCCGGAACCTTCCCCTGTGGCCGTAGGAAGTGCCACACTTGTGCCCACGCATCCTCCCTCACCACCATTCAGGGCCCCAAACATATTTCAAGTGAAGCAAAACTTCACTATGTAACCGCAGGAATTATCTCCAGCATCTGGT
Organism: Narcine bancroftii; assembly: GCF_036971445.1. Taxonomy (NCBI): domain Eukaryota; kingdom Metazoa; phylum Chordata; class Chondrichthyes; order Torpediniformes; family Narcinidae; genus Narcine; species Narcine bancroftii. Next base: position 152,521,007 of record NC_091469.1, read on the forward strand.
GTTCTCTTTATGGACTCTTCTACATTGGAGAGACTGGGCACACCCTGGGAGGTCACTTCGCCGAGCACCTTCTGTCCGCATTAGTGATAGGGATCTCCCAGTGGCCAACCATTTCAGTTCTGTGTCCCACTGCCATACTCACATCTGTCCATGGTTTCATGTATTATTCCACCAAGACCACCCGTAAATTGGAGGAACACCTGATTTCTGTCTGGACACCCTCCAGCCAAATGGCATTAACATCGACTTCTCTGGTTTCTGCCAACCTACTCTCCATTCTCCCTCCCTTCCCCCTGTCTTCTTTCCCTCGGCTCTCCAGACCCTTCCCTCTCTATTCAGCCATCCCTCCTCCCCCTGCTTGCTGCTGTGCCCTCCATCCCTTCTCGCAAATGTCACCCCACTATTCAAACAGGGAGGGAGGCATCAGAAAGGAAATTATAGACCGGTTAGCCTGTCAGTGGTTGAGAAGATGTTGGAGACACAGTGATAAGAGTTAGTAGCTGTCTTGATGCAAGCGACCCAGGGTTCAATCCTGATCTCGGAGGAGTTTGCGCATTCCCCCTATTTCCTGCAGGTGCTCCTGTTCCCTCTCACAACCCAAAAATGCTGGTTAATTTGCTGAGTGTTTAGGTGAGAATTTGGGGAGAACAAAAAATATGATTCATGTTGGGTGGTTAATAAAATCTGTGGGCTGGAGGGCCTGGTTCTGTGCTATATCTCCCTGTGACTATTCCAAAACTTGTATGGAGACAAGAGTTATGATAGCCTTTTGTTCAACATCTCCTTGTTGCCCAAGTTGTCGAGCCAAGTTTGGCTGCATTTTGCTCATAACCCCTCTCCCCAAAACCGTCCCTATTTATTCATCTGTCCAGTAAAAGCAGATAATGCTGGAGTTACTCAGTGGATCAGGTCACATCCACAGGGAGAGACAAGCAATAAACCTTTTCTCAGAGCCGACTGATTTTCAAAAGCCTTGGATGCTGCATTTCCGGTTTTTGAAAGTAAAGAGATATTCCCACACCCACAGGGTGTTGAACAGGCAGAATTCTCCGCCAGAGGAAACTGGTGAAAGCTAGGAATGTCTTAAGCCGCTTTCAGGTGGAATAGCTGGGAGAATGCATCTCCGCACTCGGCTGCGGGTGCATGCGAAGCAACATTCAGGTGGCAGCGCTGAAGGTACTGTTCTGGCACCTGAAAGGTCAGCAGTGGGGAGAGGTGCCATGGAGCAAAAGCCGGCTCCTGTTGACTGTGGCCATAGTCCGGCCGGCTTTCAAGTGCCGAGGGGGAGAATATACTTAACCGAGGAGGATTGGGGAAGTACTCCTCGGGTCAGCGTTCTCCGCTTTCAGGTGGCCTCCCATAGCCACATTTGGGTATTTTAGGCGGCTTTACATTGGGGATATTCTGGCCACCTGAAACCAGCTTTAGAGAGAGGTTGATTAATCCCCAGGCCACGAGCGTGGGGAGAGAGGAGAGGTGCGATGCTGGGGTGGAGGATCAGCCACGATTCTGTTGGCAGACAAGGCTGGAAGGGATGAATGGCCCCCCCAATTGAAGGAACAATCAGGGGTAAAGCCCAAGGGTCAGGACACATCAATAGGAAGGCAAGAGGACTAAAAGCAGGCGCATAGGCTAGCCCAGAACTCCATGGACTAGCTGGGCCGCAGGGGCTATTCTCCTGGCACACCTGAAGAGGGCCCAGAAACACTGTACACAAGAGAAGGTGGGGAGGACAGGTCAGGAGCTGACAGTGGTGGGGAAGGCAGAGGGATGGGGGAGCCTGGGGGAGGGGGGCCCTGGGGGCGCCGGGGCCCTGGGGGGCCCTGGGGGAGGGGGGCGCCGGGGCCCTGGGGGAGGGGGGCGCCGGGGCCCTGGGGGAGGGGGGCGCCGGGGCCCTGGGGGAGGGGGGCGCCGGGGCCCTGGGGGAGGGGGGCGCCGGGGCCCTGGGGGAGGGGGGCGCCGGGACCCTGGGGGAGGGGGACGCCGGGGCCCTGGGGGAGGGGGACGCCGGGGCCCTGGGGGAGGGGGGCGCCGGGGCCGAGAGGGACTCATGCCCAGCTCGGGACAAGGACATCGCTCCCCTCCGGTACTAGGCCGCAGGCAGCGCCGCCGCTCACCGTCACCGGGTTACCATGGAGAAGAATCCGCCGCTCCGAGTCCATGCGCTGTCCCCCCAAGACACAAACCACACACGCTCTCGCGATCCTTAACTTCCGCTTCCGGGTTCCCGACCGCTGGAGCTCCGCTGCTTTTGTAAGGGGCAGAGATGAACTTCCTGGAGAGCTGGGGTTCCGCCACCTTTGATGGGGGCAAGCGGGGCTGCCTTTGGCGTTGGAGCTCCGCCATCTTTGATGGGGGCAAGCAGAACTTCCTCCTCCTTTGTTCGGGTCAAGCGGAACTTCCTGGGCAGCTGGGAGGGGCAATTTGTCTCAAATCCAACCTTGGTTGCTGCAGAATCTGGCTATGAAACAATGGCTGCTGCCAGAAGAGGAGAATATTACAAGCAATGCATAGTTTTATTTCAACATAAACGTTACTCATAAAATTTGTGCAAGAATTACAAGATTCCTTCATTGACATGTCATAAAACAGATGTAATATTACATGTAATTGGCTTTCGTCTGCTGCAAAGCAGACAGATTCACCATCAGCCTGAAGCCGCCCCTCACGTTCAGAGAAAGAGATTCAAAGGAGAGTTGCCTCAGTCACTGAGTGTCCGTGCATTCGCCTCCCGCAGCCGCACAGAGTCCAATCCAAAACCACTAAATCTGAGCACCAGATGCACACTTCCTCCATGATCAGGAAACCTTCGGCATCCTCTTGCATCCCTGTTCCAATACCTGGTACCCCATCAGCCAGTCTCCAGCGGCCGGTAGCCTGTTGTCAGCCCTTCAGACAGCTTGTGTGTTCTTTAGCCACAGAGCCCCTCACTGGTCTGCTGCGATGGTCACTGTTTCAAACCTGAGCCCTTCTTCAAGGTGTGAGTAAAAACCAGGCAGGCGCCACGGGGTGCATCTCCCAGAGGCTACTCTTTTCAATTTCCCACCTATTCGCTTGTTGGCATGTCTGCCAATGGTTTCGTGCACTGCCAGACTGAGACCACCCACAAATTGGAGGAACAACACTGAAGAAGGCACGGATGGTGTAGTGGTTAGCGCAATGCCTTTACAGCGCCAGCATTCAGGACTGGGGTTCAAAACCCATGCTGTCTGTAAGGAGTTTGTACGTTCTCCCAGAGTCTGCGTGGGTTTCCTCCGAGGGCTCTGGTTTCCTCCCACTGTTCAAAACATACTAGGAGTGTAGATTAATTGGGTATAAATTGGGCCAAAATGGCCTTGTTAGAAACAGATTTTACCTTTAAAGAAATTGCTCGAGACAAATATTGAGAACAAAGAACATTTATTATAACAACAATGCAAAGTTGGGTGCTTCCCCTTACCCTGGGAATACACACATACACTGGGGCTCACCCAACTTTTATACAGTAAATTTCAGTATCAGAATACCCTCCCCCTTACATTCTTCTGCCCCCTGGATGGGTTTGGCAGAGGCAATCCTTCCTGCCTACGTGCAGTTTCAGTATACTTGAAGGACCAGGGGGTATCCTGTGGGTGTCCCATCATGTCATTGTCCTTATTCACACCTTCCTGATTCTCGGAACTACAGTCTCTTGGTAAGTAGAGTTGGCTCATCCTGTCTAGGGTTGGCTAATTTAATATGTATAAATCTGTGAAAGGTTAACTAATTAGATATGTAGGACTTGGTACTTCTGTCTAGGGCTAGGAGACCCTTATCTGATCCAAACTACCTCAACTTCCTACATTCTATTGTTCCTTACCACTCCTTATCTTAGTCTTATGGTGGCTCTTGTCACAAAGACTAGAAGATTCTTATGTTAATCGTGCTGACTCTGCTTTCCTGCATCCTAATTCCCAAGCTCATCCTGCTTGTACTGGTTACAGCCATTAACTGATGTATGAATTTCAGTTTCCTTCATGTTCATAATTTTAGATCAGTTTTCCCATCTCTCACAGCCTGTTACCCTTCTGTATGTCTAAATTAAATAAATTAAATTTCTCATATTCCGTCTGGATACCCTCCAACTGGATGGCATTAACATCGACTTCTCCGGTTTCCATTAGCCGCCCCCCCCCCCCAACCTATCTCTCTGTCTCTAGCTTCCCTTTTCCATCACCTTTCCTCTAGCTCCCTCTCTCTTCCCTTCCCCCCACCCCCCATTTCCTTACCCTCACAGAGCAAACCTGCTCTTCCCCCAATCAATTCTTACCTTTCCTTGTTCCTGTCCTCCTATTAACACCTGATGGTCTGTACTCCTCCCCCTGCCTTCTCTTCCCTTCTCCCCCTGCCCTTTCTTGTTATTCAGACTTTTTAACAGGCCCCAAAAAATCGGTAATATCTGTTGCTGCGAGACCAGATGAGTTCCTCTAGCATTTCTGCATTTTTACTGCAATCACAGTGTCTGCAGACTTCAGTCTTCCACTCGAGTGGTCTAAGGGTGTCTCATTAAACGTTTGGACCACATCACCAAATCTGAATGTCATTCAACGCTGATTGGAGAACTGGGTAAAGAAATGCTTTAAAGACATATGATGATCAGTGAAGGTCGGTTTGAATGAACAATGGGCAGAGACATAAAGGTCCAATTTCAAGATCCTAAGAACTCTGGTTAGAGTAGCTTCATGAGTAACATGTCATCACTGGGGGTGTGACCCTCCAAATTACCAGGGAGGGTAAATTCCAGGGAATTTGGACTGGTGTGTAAGTCCCAGAAGGTCACTCCTCGCCCATGATGTGAAAAGGACAAGGGGAAGGACAGGACCTCCCATGTTGAGCTAACAAAAGGCTATAGGCCTGAAACGTTGGTTTTTGATCTTTGCCTCCGATGGACGCTGGGCGACCTGCTGAGTTTCTTCAGCACTTTTGTGTTTTTACTACAATCCCAGCATCTGCAGACTTCCGTGTTTCACCCCATGCAGGGTTGGAGAGGTATCAGGGATCCAGGCCTGGAAATGAAGCTGGAGAACACATGAAAGGATAGCAGGGAAGGCCATTCTTTCTCCCCCACTGATGCTGATCGATCTGCTGTTTCTCCAACAGACTGTTTTTAGCTTCAGATTCCAGCATCTGCAGTCTCCTCAGTGTCCCCTTTATTTTTCAGAATCAGAATTTATCGTCATGAACATGTCACGAAATTAGTGGATTAAAAAAAAAATTTAGACATACAACACGGTAACAGGCCATTTTGGCCCACGAGACTGTGCCACCCAATTACACCCAATTAACCTACACCCCCAGTGCATTTCAAATGGTGGGTGGAAGCCAGAGCCTCTGCAGAAAACCCACACAGACACAGGGAGAACATACAAACTCCTCACAGACAGCGCAGGATTCAAACCTCAGTCCCGATTACTGACGCTGTAAAGGCGTTGCACTAACTGCTACACCAGCTGTGCGGCAGAGTTACTGCTCAAATATTGCTATAAATTACATTATAAAATTAAATAAATATTTGTAAGAAAATAGGTGAGGTAGTGTCTGGTTCATTGTTCATTCAGAAATCTGATGGCAGAGGGGAAGAAGCTGCTTTTGTGCCTTTGGATGCTTGTCTTCAGGCTCCCGATGGTAACAGAGTGAATAGGGCATGGCCTGGGTGGCGGGGGGTCCATGAGGATAGAGACTGTTTCCTTCAGACTCCGCCTCTTGTAGACGTCCTTGATGGAGTGAAGTCTGGTGCCCTTGATGTCACTGGCCTAGTCAACAACCCTCTGGAGTTTTTTCCTGCCTATCTCCTGTAAAAATTATCGAGACATGCCACATACTTTGGTGACATACCAAATCTCCTCAAATTCCTCACCAAGTATAGACACTGGTTGCATTGACGTGGAGGCTCCAGAACAGATTTTTATATGTTGCAGGTTGACTTGCCTGGATTGCACGCAGCAATGAGAAACTCCATTCAATTACAGTTCAATTGGTCAAATATATTTTCAGTTTAATAAGGGCAGCACGGTTAGGGTAGTGGTTAACAATGCTGTTATAGCAGCAGCAACTCGGGTTCGAATCCCGTGCTGTCTGTAAAGAGTTTGTACGTCTCCCTGTGTCCGCATGGGCTCCTTCCAGGCACTCTGGTTTCCACCACCATTCCAAACATACGTGGGTTGTAGTTTAATTGGGTGTAATCAGGTGGCACAGGCCCGTGGGCCGGAAGGGCCTGTTACCATGCTGTATGTCTAAAATCTAAAAAAAAGTTATTCAATTAAATTAATTAAGCCAAGACTCCCTGACACAAGCCCCTTAAAAGAGCAATACTTTGTGGTATAGCGGTTAATACACTAAAATTAATTATCTGCTCATCATCACAGCTTTGATCATGGGAACTTGCTCCGTGTAAATTAGCTCACACATTTCTTGGAAGAAAACATTTGTTAAAAATGGATTGTCTCTGTTTAGAATTACAGAAACTAACTATTAACAGTTACTGGTAATATAATATAGAAACATATTCAGGTCATGTATGTAAAAACTGTGGAAACACTCACTGGGCCAAACAGTGTCTGGAGAGACTAAAATGGGGTTTATGTCTCAGGTTCATGAACTTTCATCAGGATTGGGATATAAATCTAGACAAAACCGGGGGGGGGGTGGTGGAGGTTAATGGGGTGTAAATTGAGCGGCACGGACTTGGGGGCTGAAATGGCCTGTTACCATGCTGTATGTCTAAATTTAATTTTTTTTTAAATTATGACTGAAAGCAACCAGGCCTTTTCCACTGAGGTTGGGTGAGACAAGAACTCGAAAAAGTGACCACGGCAGCTGACCAGTGAAGGTCAGCTGAAGAACATGCAGGCTGCGGGCTGCTGGCAACTGCGTTCAAAGGACTGACACCAATAGACAATAGACAATAGGTGCTGGAGTAGGCCAATTGGCTCGTCGAGCCAGCACCGTCATTTATCGGATCATGGCTAATCTTTCCCTTTCAATAACCAATCCCAGCCTTATCCCCATAACCCTTAACTCCCCTGCCCACATGATCCTTATCCAACTCTCTCTTAAATCTATCCAACGAATCTGCCCCCACTACCCTCTGTGGCAATGCATTCCACAGACCCACAACTCTCTGAGTAAAAAAATTTCTCTAATTTCTGTGTTAAATAGGCTTCCCTGTATTCTTAAACTATGCCCTCTAGTCCTAGTCTCACCCATCATTGGGAACATGTACTCTGATTTCACCCTGTCAAGCCCTTTGATAATCCTAAATACCTCAATCATGTCTCCCCTCATCCTTTTAAACTCTATCGCATATAATCCAAGTCTTTCTAACCTATCCGCGCATGACAATCCTGCCATCCTGGGAACTAATCTTGTAAACCTGTGCGGCACTCCCTCTATACCAAGTATGTCCTTTCTTAAATATGGGGACCAGAACTGGACGCAATTCTCTAGGTGAGGTCTCACCAGGGCTCTGTACAACTTCTCTACTCCTATACTCCAATCCCCTCTTTATGAAAGCCAACATACCGTTCGCCTTCTTCACCACTTGCTGAACCTGCACGCTAGTTTTCATTGACTGGTGAACAAGTACGCCCAGATCCCTTTGCATTACCCCACTCCCTAGCTTAACTCCATTTAAATAATACTCTGCTCTCTTGTTTCTGCCTCCAAAATGGACAACCTTGCATTTACTCACATTAAACTTCATCTGCCATCTTTCCGCCCACTCCCCTAAACTATCCAAGTCCCCTTGCAATTTCCTGACATCTTCCTTGCTCTTTACATGACCACCCAGTTTAGTGTCATCTGCAAATTTACATATGTAGTTACTTATCCCCTCGTCCAAATTATTTACATAAATGATAAACAAATGAGGGCCCAACACCAACTCCTGCGGGACCCCATTCATCACATCCTGCCATCCAAAAAATGACCTGTTTATCCCAACCCATTGTTTCCTATTTCTCAACCAATTATCCATCCATGACAGCACCCTACCCCAATACCATACTAATTGATTTTGCAAACTAGCCTCTTGTGTGGGACTTTATTGAAGGCTTTCTAGAAATCCAAGTACACCACCTCCACTGGCTCTCCCGAGTCCAACCTCCTTGTTACGTCCTCGAAAAATTGCAGGAGATTAGTCAAGCAAGATTTTCTTTAAGGAACCCAATCTGACCAGCATCTATATTATTATTTCTTCCTAAGTGTTCTGCTATTTCTCCTTTATTCCAATATCTTCCCCACCACCAACATCAGGCTGACCGGTCTATAATTTCCCGTATTCTCTCTCCCTCCCTTCTTAAAACGTGGTACAACATCAGCGACTTTCCAGCATGCAGGCTCTTCCCCTGAATCTAAAGAACTTTGGAAAATGTCAACAAGTGCTTCCACAATTTCCAGATCAACCTCTCTAAGCACTCTGGGATGCAGCCCATCAGGCCCAGGGGACATCAGGCCTCAGTTCTAACAATTTGCTCACAACCACCTGCTTCTGGATCTGAATATCCATCAAATTCTCTGTTTCTTTCGGTAATTTCACCGTCCCTAGATACTGTTTGACCCCTATCCCTTATCTGATCATAACCTATATCCTCCTTGGTGAAAACATCTCCATGTCCCCATTGATAATTTCACCTTTCTCCGTTTTCAAGGGCCAAATTTTGGCCCAAACCAATTCTTCCTTTTAACATAACTGAAGAAGCTTTTGCTATCCCATTTTATATTACTTGCCAATTTACCCTCATACTTCATTTTCCCCTCCCGAATGACTTTCTTAGTTTCTCTCTGTTGTTTTCTTAAAGGCTTCCCAATCCTCTAACTTCCCACTCTGCTTTGCCATCTTGTATTTATTTCTTTTGGACCTGATACTGCATTAGATTTCCTTTGTCAACCACAGCTGCCTTTCCTAGAGCCTTTCCTCCTCTTTGGAATGAATATATTCTGAATCCTGTGAAAAATGTCTAGAAATACCTGCCATTTTTGCCCAGTTGTCCTCCCAGCTAGAATGTCCTTCCATTTTATTTTGGTTAGATCCTTCCTCATAGCTGTATAGTCACCCTTATTAAGCTGTAGCACTAATGTTTCTGGCTTCCTTTTCTTCTCCCTTTCCATTTGCAGATTAAAAGTAATCATATTATGGTCACTATTACCTCAAGGCACCTCTACCTCAAGGTCCCTATTAACTCCACATCATTGCACAGTATCAAGTCCAGAATCGACTTCCCCCGGTAGGTTCTGTCACAAGTTGCTCCAAGAATGTATCTCGGAGACATTCAATGAACTCACTCTCTAGCTTTCCCACACCTACTTGATTTTCCACAAGGGGCAACTCAGAGGTGGGGGGGGGACATTTGAGGTTAAGGGAATTTTAGATGTGAGAATAGTGGAGCTATTTTATGTTTTAAATGTGTTGTCATACAGTGCATTCAAAAAAAGAAAACTGAGAAATGTAAATGGGGAAAAGGGGAAAGGTGGTGGTGAGGAAGTGGAAATGAGATGTAAACAGAATATGAGATGGCCATGTTGAACTATATGACTATAAATATTAATGGAATACATAACCAAATCAAAAGGAAGAGGCTTTTAAATTTAATGAAAAAAGAAAAAATTGATATAGCATTCATGCAGGAAACATATCTAACTGAAGTGGAACATAATAAATTAAGGAGAGACTGGGTAGGGCACGTAACGGCAGCATCATATAACTCAAAAGCCAGGGGAGTAGCTATATTAATCAATAAAAATGTACCAATCAAAATAGAGGAGGAAATAATAGATCCAGCAGGGAGGTATGTAATGATAAAATGTCAGATATATTCAGAATTTTGGAATTTGGTCAATATATATGCACCTAATGAAGAGGATCAAAAGTTTATGCAAGATATTTTTTTGAAGATTGTAGATACGGAGGGGAATATACTGATAGAAGGGGACTTTAACCTTAATTTGGACCCAAAGATGGATAAAACTGGTCAAAAGACTAACAGAAAGAACAAAGTAGCCAAATTTATGGTTAAATCAATGCAGGAAATGCAACTTATGGATATATGAAGGAGACAACACCCAAAGGAGAAGGAATACTCATATTATTTGAGTAGACATAAAATATACTCAAGGATTGACCTGTTCATGTTGTCAGCCCATATCCAAGGGAGAGTTAGGAAAACGGAATATAAAGCTAGATTGTTATCGGATCACTCACCCCTGTTATTAGCAATAGAGCTGGAGGACATCCCACCAAGAACGTATAGATGGAGATTAAACTCCATGCTACTTAGTTTCTAGCTAAAAGTGAACTACTGAAATTGCAAGAAGAGGAGCAAAACAAATTGATAAAACCATTTGAAAAAGAGGAGATACAAGATATATTAAAAAAGCTACTGAACAATAAAACACCTGGGAAGGACGGACTCCCAATAGAATTCTATAAAACATTTAAAGAGTTACTAATTCCTCCTCTCCTGGAAGTAATGAACCAGATAGAAGAAACACAGAACTTGCCAGATTCATGTAAAACAGCAATAATTACAGTAATACCAAAGACAGGGAAAGATCCACTAACACCAGCATCATATAGACCAATATCTCTATTTAACTCAGATTATTAGATAATAGCAAGACTATTAGCAAACAAATTGGCCGACTGTGTACCAAAAATAGTAAAACTAGATCAAACTGGATTTATTAAGAAAAGACAAACAACGGACAATGTTTGTAAGTTCATTAACTTAATCCACGCAGTACAAGGAAATAAGACGCCAGCAGTGGCGGTTGCTTTAGACGCAGAGAAAGCCTTTGACAGAGTAGAATGGAATTATTTATTCAAAGTACTACAGAGGTTCAACCTACCAGAGAAATATATTAATTGGATTAAAGCATTATATAAGGGACCATTAGCAAAGGTGACAGTAAATGGATATATAATCGAACCAATTTAAATTAAGCAGGTCAACTAGGCAGGGATGTCCACTATCTCCCTCACTGTTTGCATTAGCTATAGAACCCTTGGCAGAACTGATAAGAATAGAAAATAAAATAAAAGGGATAAAAATAAAAGAGGAGTATAAAATAAGTTTATTTGCAGTTGACATCATAGTATACTTAACAGAACCAGAATTACCAATAAAAGAATTACATAAGAAATTGAAGGAATATGGAGAAGTATCGGGGTACAAGATCAATGCAAATAAAAGTGAATTGATGCCAATGAATAATGCGGATTTCACAAAGTTTAAGAAAGAATCACCATTTAAATGGCAAACACAAGCAATCCGATACCTAGGTATTCGACTAGATAATAATCTAGGCCATCTATTAAATTAAATTATCAGCCATTAATAAAGAAATTACAAGATGACTTAGAACATTGGAAAGATTTACCACTAACACTGATAGGAAGGGTAAATTGCATTAAAATGAATATCTTCCCAAGGATACAATACCTATTTCAATCGTTACCAATTCCCTTAACAGAGAAATTCTTCAATGAGCTAAAGAAAATAATAAGGAAATTCTTATGGAAAGGGGGGAAACCAAGGATAGCACTAGATAAATTAACAGAATGGTACAAACAAGGGGACTTACAGCTACCAAACTTTAAGAATTATTATACAGCAGCACAATTAAGATACCTATCAGATTTTTATCAAACAAGGGAAAAACCAGATTGGACCAGATTAGAGCTAGATAAAATAGAGGAGAAGGTACCTGAACATATACTTTATAAGTGGATGAAAAGCTGGTGCAACATAGGAGTTCACCAGTACTGCACCATCTGCTCAACATTTGGAAGAAGATTTTTTTTTTTTTAAATTTTTTATTTTTCACACCATAAATCACAATAGCCATGATATACACTTTTTCTTTTCCACACATTTACAGTGACTTTTTCTCCCTCCCCCCTCCCTCCTCCCAAGCCACCCCCCCACCCCCCCCCCCCCCTCTCATCCATTTTAGGTATACAATCTAGGTTGCATTAATTCAGTCAGACAATGTTGTCATTCAACAAAAATACACCAGAAATTCTACTGAGTCCATTCTTTTCTTTTCTTCTCCTGCCATCAACTTAGGTGATGTTTGTTCCCGGTAGGTTTTCGCTATTGTATTTAATGTAAGGCTCCCATACTTGTTCGAATATTTCAATATTATTTCTTAAACTATGTTATTTTTTCTAATGGAATACATTTATTCATTTCTATATACCATTGTTGTATTTTCAAATTATCTTCCAATTTCCAGGTTGACATAATACATTTTTTTGCTACGGCTAGGGCTATCTTGACAAATCTTTTTTGTGCATCTTCCAAGTCAATTCCAAATTCTTTATTTTTTATGTTACTTAGGAGAAAGATCTCTGGATTCTTTGGTATATTGTTTTCTGTTATTTTATTTAATATCTGATTGAGGTCATCCCAAAATTTTTCTACTCTCTCACATGTCCAGATTGCATGAATTGTTGTTCCCCTTTCTTTTTTACATCGAAAACATCTATCAGATACTGTTGGGTCCCATTTATTTAACTTTTGCGGTGTAATGTTTAGTCTGTGTAACCAATTATATTGTATCATACGCAGCCTCGTATTTATTGTATTTCTCATCGTTCCAGAGCATAACTTCTCCCATGTTTCCTTTTTTATCTTTATATTTAAATCTTGTTCCCATTTTTGTTTAGTTTTACCATTTGTTTCCTCATTCTCCTTTTCTTGCAGTTTAATATACATATTTTTTATAAATCTTTTGATTAACATTGTATCTGTAATCACATATTCAAGGTTACTTCCCTCTGGTAAACTCAAATTGCTTCCTAATTTATCTTTCAAGTAGGATCTCAGTTGGTAATATGCCAGCGCTGTATCTCCAGTTATATTGTACTTATCTCTCATTTGTTCAAAGGATAGGAATCTACTTCCTGAAAAACAATTTTCTATTCTTTTAATCCCTTTTTTTTCCCATTTTCTAAAGGAAAGGTTGTCTATTGTAAAAGGGAGTAGCTTATTTTGCGTCAATATTAGTTTTGGTATTTGATAATTTATTTTATTTCTTTCTACATGAATCTTCTTCCATATATTGAGGAGATGGTGTAATACTGGAGAAGTTCTATGTTGTACCAATTTTTCGTCCCATTTATATAATATGTGTTCAGGTATCTTTTCCCCTATTTTATCTAATTCTAGTCTCGTCCAGTCTGGTTTTTCCCTTGTTTGATAAAAATCTGACAGGTACCTTAATTGTGCAGCTCTATAATAATTTTTGAAGTTTGGCAATTGTAAGCCTCCTTGTTTATACCATTCTGTTAATTTATCTAGTGCTATCCTCGGTTTCCCCCCTCTCCATAAAAATCTCCTTATTATTTTCTTTAACTCTTTGAAGAATTTTTCTGTCAGTTGTATTGGCAATGCCTGAAATAAGTATAGTATCCTTGGAAAAATGTTCATTTTAATACAGTTTATCCTTCCTATCAGTGTTAGTGGTAGCTCTTTCCAATGCTCTAAATCGTCCTGTAATTTTTTCATTAGTGGATTGTAATTGAGTTTATATAATTGGCCTAGATTTTTGTTTATTTGCACACCTAGGTATCTTATTGCCTGCATTTGCCATCTGAATGGGGATTCCTCCTTAAATTTTGAGAAATCCGCGTTATTCATAGGCATTGCTTCACTTTTATTTACGTTTATCTTGTATCCCGACACTTCTCCATATTCCTTCAATTTCTCATATAGTTCTTTTATTGATAGTTCTGGTTCTGTTAAGTACACTATCACATCATCCGCAAATAGACTGATTTTATATTCCCTGTCTTTTATTTTTATTCCTTTTATATTATTATCTATTCTTATCGATTCTGCTAATGGTTCTATAGCTAGCGCAAACAATAATGGTGATAGTGGGCATCCCTGCCGCGTTGACCTGCTTAAGTTAAATTGCTTTGATACATGTCCATTTACTGTCACTTTCGCTAACGGTCCCTCATATAATGCTTTAATCCAATTAATATACTTCTCCGGTAAACTGAATTTTTGCAATACTTTGAACAAGTAATTCCATTCTACTCTGTCGAAGGCCTTCTCTGCGTCTAAAGCAACTGCTACTGCCGGTGCTTTATTTCCTTCTACTGCATGAATTAAGTTAATAAATTTACAAATATTGTCTGTTGTGCGTCTTTTTTTGATAAATCCAGTTTGGTCTAAATTTACCATTTTCGGTACCTGTTCTGCTAATCTGTTTGCTAATAGTTTAGCTATTATCTTATAATCTGTGTTTAGCAGAGATATTGGTCTATATGACGCTGGTGAGAGTGGATCTTTCCCTTGTTTTAGTATCACTGTAATTATTGCTGTTTTACATGAATCTGGTAAGTTTTGTGTCTCATCAATCTGGTTGATTACATCCAGGAGGGGCGGTATTATTAGATCTTTAAATGTTTTGTAGAATTCTATTGGGAGTCCATCCTCTCCTGGTGTCTTATTATTTGGTAAATTTTTTATTATCTCTTGTATTTCTACTGTTAACATTTGGAAGAAGATTGACGTAGAAAGGAAAAAAAAATGTTACCATCTACCAAAATTATTATTGATGCAAAATCAACTAATCCCTTTCACAATAGATAACCTTTCTTTTAGAGAATGGGAGAGAAAAGGGATCAAAAGAATAGAAAAATGTTTTTTGGGAAATAATTTATTATCTTTTGAACAAATGAAGTACAAATATGGAATTACTCACGGGTACAATGTTTGCATACCACCAACTGAAAACCTACTTGAAGGACAAATTGGGAAACAGACTAAGGTTACCAGAAGGAAGCGGCTTTGAATATGTGATTACAGACACAATGATAATTAAAAGATTTATAACAAACATGTACACCAAGCTGCAAGAGAAAGAGAACGAGGAAATAAGCTGTAAACCCAAACAAAAGTGGGCATAAGATCTAAACATAAAGATAAAAAATGAAAAATGGGAAAAGCTATGCTCCGGAACTATGAGAAATACAATGAACACGAGGTTACGCATGATACAATATAATTGGTAACACAAGTTATATATCACGCCCCAAAAGTTAAATAAATGGGACCCAACAGTATCAGACAGATGTTTTCGCTGTAAGAAGGAAACGGAAACAACAGTAGATGCAATTTGGGCATGTGAGAAAGTGGAAAAGTTTTGGGAAGATCTAAATCAGGTATTAATTAAAATCACAAAAAGCAACATACCAAAAAATCCAGAGATCTTTCTTCTAAGTAAAATAAGAAGTAAAGAACTTGGCCTCGATTTGGATGAAGCACAAAAAAGATTTATTATGATAGCCTTAGCTGTAGCAAAAAAATGTTTAATGTCAACCTGGAAATCAGAAGGAAGCCTGAGAATACAGCAATGGTATATAGAAATGAATAAATGTATTCCATTGGAAAAAATAACATATAATTTAAGAAATAACATCACAGTATTCAAACAAATTTGGGAACCGTACATGGAACACAACAGAGAGGGCTTGCCTCGGACCACCACCCCCTCAAATGACAGAATGAGAAGAAGACAAAATGACCTGATCCAGTGTAAAAGTAGATGACACAATTTTCTTGTTTATTTTCATTGTGTGATGACATTGTTTAATGGGTTTATTGTATTGTATATGTTGAACATTTAATGGGTTGTGAGGGTGGTGGGAAGGAGGGAGGGAGGGGATGGGGATAAAGGGAAGAAAATGCCACTGTGTTTATTCAAGAGGGAAATGTTTGTGTGTATTTTGGTTAATATGGTTCATAGTGTGAAAAATTTAAAAATAAAAAAAAACCTACTTGATTTTCCTAGTCCACTTGCAAGTTGAAGTCACCCATAACTACTGTATCACTTCCACTCTGACATGCCAATTTTAATTCTTTATTTATACTGATTCCCACATCAGAGCCACTGTTTGGAGGTCTGTATATGAGCCCCATTATGGTTCTTTTGCCTTTGCAATTTCTCAACTCTATCCAAACAGACTCTACTCCACCTGATTCAATTTCTTTCCTTTCCATCGCCTGAATTTCATTCTTTACTGACAGAGCCCCCTCATCTCCTCTACTTTCTGTCTTTTCGATAGGATGCATACCCTGGAATATTAATTTTCCAATCCCGTTCCTCCTGCAGTCATGTCTCCGTTACTCCGATAACATCATAACCTCCTATGTCCATTTGTGTCTCAAGCTCATCCATTTTATTCCTTATACTCCGTGCATTCATATACAAAACCTTGAACCTGTACCACCCTGCTCTCTCCAATTTGGTGCCTGACACCCTCTCTGAAACTCTCCTATCCCTATTTGCTCCCTCAGGCTTTGAGATTTCACAGACTATTGGAACTACCCCTATGTTCCCCTTCCTATCCATTTCATTATCTGTCTGGATCCCCTCCCCCTGCCAATTCAGTTTAAAACATATCCAACAGCATTATTATATTTGCCCCCTTTGGATTTAGGTGCAACCCATCCTTCCTGTAGAGGTCATGTCTCCCCCAGAAGAGATCCCAATGATCCATGAACTCGAAACCTTGCACCCTGCACCAATCTTCCAGCCATACATTTAACTTTCTGATTTTTTTCATTTTTTTTCCCTTCCCGCACGCAGCACGGGTAGCAACCCTGTTATTATGACCTCGGAGGTCCTGCTTTTTAATCTCCGTCTTAGCTCATGGTACTCCCTCTTCAGTATCTCCTCTCTTGATTTGTCACCAGGGGGATAGATGGGAGGAGGATCTAATGGAAACTGGAGAGGTCAGCGTTAATGCCATCTGGTTAGAGGGTGTCCAGGTGGAATATGAGTTGTTTATTTAATTTAGACATACAGTGCAGTTACAGGCCATTTTGGGCCACGAGTCCATGCCACCCAATTTATACCACATCAGCCTACAACCTCGGTACGTTTTGAGTCTGTTGGAGCAGCTCAGCAGGTCGAGCAGCATCAGTGGAGAGAAAGAATGGCTTTTCCTGCTATCTTTCCACGTATTCTCCAGCTCCGTTTCCAGGCCTGGGGATCCCCAGTACCTCTCCAACTCTGCATGGGGTGAAACATGGAAGTCTACAGACACTGGCATTGTAGTAAGGGTGAAATCTTTGAAGTGAACATTAGGGGGACGCCTTCACTCAGAGTGGGGGGGGGGGGTGAGAGTGTGGTATGAGCTACCAGCTGAATGGCCTGTCTCTGTACTCTACGATTGTGTGGGATCACTGGAAACTAACGGGTTTGTTTATTTGGAATGTTGTGTGCAGTTTTTCAGGGCGGGACGATCACAGCACCAGCAATCAGGACTGGGGTTCGATTTTAAATGTTCTTTTTCAGGTAAATGAGTTTCCTGCAAAAAAGCAATATCCACTTTCATCTTTTTTATATCAGCTAAAACACGTTTATGCTTAATCGGGTTGTTTAATGTTGCAAAATTCAAACTAGACATTGTTATCAGAATTTTAAAAAACTTTCTATTCCTTCAATCCACAAAAAAACCCTCTCCTTAATAAAAAAAATGAAGCTCCCCTTGTGAAATAGCCCTTAAATTATATAATCACTAAAACCCCCCCCCTAAACAAAATAAAGATTACACAAAAATAGAAAAAAGTTTTTTAAAAGTTAAGTATAAACTACAAAAGTAGTAACTCCCCACTTAACTGGGTGTGGAAAGAAATAAAATCCCCCACAGGGGGTGGATGACTTCCAAAAGCTTCAGCGACATCCATCCCCCACAACCAGACTTACAAAATTATAAGCCTAAATTAGTTCACAACCCCAATGAATTCAATCCCAAGGCTTGTTCCAGATCATCAATATCAATCAAACTCTTTGGCATATTTGTCTTCCCATTCCCATTTCCATTCTTCTTATCAGATGTCTTCCTCTTAGGTGAAGAATGCCTTTCAGTCGCCGTGTCTGGGAAAGAATTGGCAGAAATTAAAGCATCACGATCACTCTCAAAAAACTATGATTGGAAATTACCATAAAAAATCTTCAAAACTGCAGGGTATCTAAAAGAAAATTTGTAACCCTTCCTCCAAAGCACCTTTTAATGCGCGTCAAAAGAACCAAAGACTTGTTGATCCAAACCAAGGCTTTTATTAACTAAAAGACTGGAGCATATCACAAGTAGGTCGACCAGTCCAGAATGACCTGGTCTGGCTAGGAGCAATCCTTTAAGACCTGCCAGTAGGTGTGGCTACACTCTCAGCCAATCACAGTCATCCTACACTACCATCTGTACATATGTACATATACACATTGGTGATAGAATCTGTACTATCACACACCCCTTTAGCAGAATTGAATTCTTTACGCCTTTTAATAATTTCTTGACTTAAATCCAGGTAAAAGAAAACCTTGTTTCCCTGTACCCTCAATGGAGACTGATATCTACGTGCATTTTGGACTGCAACTCTCAAAATGGTTTCCCTCTCTTGATACCATAGACCACGAATCAAAACAGCTCGTGAAGGTTGGCCCAGATAAGGTTTACTTCTCAAAGCTCTATGTGCCCTACCTAATTCCAAGCCTTCTGGAAAAAATTCCAATCCCAACGCTTCAGGGATCCTTTAAAAAAAATTTTTTATTGGATCCGAACCCTCAATTCTTTCCGGAATTCCCACTATTTTGACATTATTCCAGCGGCTTTGGTTTTCCAAAGAGTCTATCTTCTTCAATCAGTCCTTCTTCTGAATTTCCCATCCAAAAAAAGAATCTTCAATTTTTTCTATTTTTTCTTTACGTTCCACTTGTTCTCTATGGACTTGAAAGGCACCTTCCATTTTTTAAAAATTGTCTTGAACTGTATCCACCATATTAAAACATCTATTGACATCAGTTTTAACAACAGAAATATCTTTCTTAACAGAAGAGACTTCCTCACAAATATTATTCATTTTTTCAGTCATGTTCATAAATCCATTATCAATCCGAGTGGACATTTGTGTTGACATATCACCCATTTGATGAGCTATAGATTCCAAAATTGTAAAAACAGCATCAAAAGTAGTTTCACGAGTCTCTCCTTGAGGCCGACCTTCTATCACTTCAGCAACAATCAATGATTCTTCTTCCATAGCTTCAGTTTGCAGAGAGGCTTTCCCTTGCTGTTCTTTTAATTCCACCAACGATTTTGTCACCTACAGACCCAGTCCCGACGTGATCAGCCCATTGCCGACCAACTTCACTGACAGCCCAGACCCTATCAAGAAGATCGCGGACCCAGGATCCACCGCGCATGCCCAGCAGCACCGGGGCCCGCGCATGCGCGTCTTCCAATGCACTGCCTTGCGCCTCTGCGCCGCCAGGACTTGCAGTGATGTCGTGCACCAGGCCCAATGCTGCAGACTCCGGCAACTCTACAGTGTGCTCAACGTCACAAGCACGCTGATCAAAATAAGAGGAAAAATTTGGAAGCCTGGCGCCATCTTGCGAGGGCACCGGGGTAATACTTAGGTGAACTGGAATACGTTGCTGCTTAGGTAACTGTCCAATTGATTCCGTGGATTCCACTTGGTAAGTAGGCCTCATTACATCTATACTCTTAAAAGGAAGTTTCTTCTGAATCTGTGCTTTCAATTTCTTTGTATTAGCAGCCATTGTAGTCTTTTAACATTCAGACAACTTCAGAACAAACTTTCAAGACTTTTTAAAATTCTTTAATTCGGGGGTATTTGTTAGTCCAATAACATAACATAACATAACATAACAATTACAGCACGGAAACAGGCCATTAGGCCCTTCTAGTCCGCACCGAACCAAACACCCCTTTCTAGTCCCACCTCCCTGCACAATGCCCATAACCCTCCATCTTCTTCTCATCCATATACCTGTCCAACCTTTTCTTAAATAATACAATTGACTCCGCCGCCACTATTTCTCCCGGAAGCTCATTCCACACGTCTACCACTCTCTGAGTAAAGAAGTTCCCCCTCATGTTACCTCTAAACCTCTGCCCCTTAATTCTTAACTCATGTCCTCTTGTTTGAATCTTTCCTCCTCTTAACGGAAATAGTCTATCCACATCCACTCTGTCTATCCCTTTCATAATCTTAAATACTTCTATCAAATCCCCTCTCAACCTTCTACGCTCCAAAGAATAAAGACCTAATCTGTCCAATCTCTCCCTATACTCTAGATGCTTAAACCCAGGTAACATTCTGGTAAACCTTCTCTGCACTCTCTCCACTCTGTTTATATCCTTCCTATAATTAGGCGACCAGAACTGCACACAGAACTCCAAATTAGGCCGCACCAACGTCTTATACAATCTCAACATCACCTCCCAACTCCTATATTCCATGCAATGATTGATAAAGGCCAGCATACTGAAAGCCTTCTTCACCACCCTATTCATGACCTTCCTCCCACAAATCCATGTTGAGTGCTCCTGATCAGACCCTGTCTATCCAGATGTTTATAAGTACTATCTCTAAGAATTTTCTCCATTAATTTACCTACCACAGACGTCAAACTTACAGGCCGATAGTTGCCAGGCTTCCTCCTTGAACCCTTTTTAAATAACGGAACCACATGTGCAATGCGCCAATCCTCCGGCACTATCCCCATATCTAATGACATTTGGAAAATTACCGCCAGAGCCTCTGCTATTTCCTCCTTCACTTCTCTCAATGTCCTGGGGAAGATCCCGTCTGGTCCCGGAGAATTGGGGGAAGATGAATTACACTTCTTCTTCCTTCGCCATCAGGCTGGGTTGGTCATGTAATTTCATCTTCTTTTAACTCGAAAGCACGTGGAGTGGCAATTTTGATTCATAAGAAAATATCATTTGAACTCGAAACTTTGGTGGAAACAGCTGGTCAAATTTTAATGATCAATTGTAAATTGTTTGCTGAGTCATGGTTCTTGTTGAATGTGTATGTGCCTAATGTTGACGATGAACAATTTATGTCTGAAGGTTTTTTAACTCTGAGTCAAGCTAAAGAAAATATTTTGATTGGGGGAGATTTCATTATTGGATAAATCTCCAAAAACCTTGAAAAAAATCAAAAGCAGCGGTCCAATTGGTTTCCTTGATGAAAGAGTTAAATTTGATAGAGGTTTGGAGAAGGTTAAATCCTACTGAGAAAGATTTTTCATTTTATTCTTTGTGTCATGATTAATTTTCAAGGATTGATTTGTTTTTGGCATCAGCAGATTTGTAATCTCATTTTACTCAAGCTGAATATAAGAGTAGAATAATTTCTGACCATTCATTGTTATTTATTTCTTGTGTTGGGCTGGAAGTTACTCAATCAACTTTTGAGGAGGTTTAATGCAATGTTATTGACAAAAAAACAGAATTTGTAAAATTCATTATGGATCAAATTTTTTCTGGACTTGAATAGGAATACAGTTCAGAGTAATTTTACTTTATGGGATGCTTTTTTTTAGAACAAAGAACATTTATTATACAAGAATGCAAAGTTGGGTGCTTCCCCTTACCCTGGGAATACACACCCTTTATGGAATGCTTTGAAGGCATTTTTACATGGTCAAATTATTAGCTATGCATCAAAAGAAAAGAAGAAATTTTTGATGGAGAGTCAGTTATTGGAAAAACAGATAGCTGATTTGGAAAATGAATTTCAGAGAAATTGTACGGAGGATAATAAGGCAGTTTTAAATAAATTGAAGTTATGATATAATACATTACAAACATATCAATATGAATGTTTGATTCAAAGATCTAAGCAATGTTATTATGAGTTAGGGGATAGAGCCCATAAAGTTTTAGCGTGGCAATTGAAAACAGAACAAGCATCGAGAACTATTAATGCTGAGAGGAAAGATAACTCAATTACTTTTAAACCTCAGGAAATTAACGACGAATTTTTATCATTTTACCAGAAATTATATGCTTCTGAGGGAGTTCAAGATAATGGTTCCATTGAATCTTTTTTGTCAGATTTAAACTTGCCAATATTAGGGGAAGATGATGTGAGGAAACTGGACTCTCCTTTTATGGATTTAGAAATAAGGGATGTTATTCAACAAATGCTTAACGGGAAGTTTTCAGGAGATGATGGGTTTATTGTTTAATTTTATAAAGTTTTTTATGATGATTTGTCTTCTCTATTTATGGATGTTCTTCAGCAGGTAACACAAGAACAAGCTTTACCAGGTTCGTGTTTGAGTGCAATAATAACGGTTATACCAAAAAAGATAGAGACCCTTTGAATGTAGCTTCATATCGGCCAATTTCTTTATTAAATGTAGATTATAAAATAATAGTGAAATTATTGGCAAATAGACTTGCTAAGTATTTACCACAATTGGTACATGCTGATCAGGCTGGTTTTATTAAAAATAGGTATGTCTCTGACAATATTCTTAGAGAGATTTCGCTGATCAACACTTCACATCAGCAACCCAACCTACATATGGTTGTTGCTTTAGATGCTGAAAAAGCTTTTGATCAAGTCAAATGGAATTTTTTTATTTAAAGTTTTGGAGAAATTTAAGTTTGGACCCTTTTTTATTGGTTGGGTGAAGGCATTATATAATAATCCAGTTGCTAGGGAGGTGATAAATGGTCAAACCTCTTCTTTTTTAAAATTATCGCATTCAACTTGTCAAGATTGTCCCTTGTCGCCAGCTCTATTTGTGTTGGTCATTGAACCGTTAGCTCAAGCTATTAGGCAGAATGAGAATATTAGAGGTATAAGGATAGCAGACGAGGAATATAAGATTAATTTATTTGCTGATGATGTTTTGATATATTTAACTAATCCGGAACGATCTTTAATTTACTTGCAAGAATGTCTGGAACAATATGGTAAATTGTCAGGATATAAAGTGAATTGGATAAAAGTGAAATATTATCAATTTCTGAGGCAAATTACGATCAGTGTAGACAAATTACTATATTTTGTTGTACTGATAAAATTAAGTATTTAGGTATAATGATTGATGTAAATGTTCAACCATTTTGTATAATTTAAATTATGTACCATTAATTAGAAAGATCAAAGCTGATTTGATTAAGTGGAAGGATTTACCTTTGTCATTAATAGGCCGAGTAAATTGTATTAAGATGAATATTTTTCTGCGAAGTCAGTATCTTTTTCAGTCGATTCCTAGTTTACTTCTGAAATCTTTTTTTCAGGATTTAAATAAAGTAGTACGAGAATTTTTATGGAAGGGAAAATTAGCCAGAGGAGCGATACATAAATTGACTTGGAAATAGGCTTTGGGAGGTTTACAATGACCTCATTTTCAAAATTATTATGAAGCAGATCAATTAAAATTTATTAACCGTATGCTGGATGTTTTGCACCCCACCTCCCCCCTAGCTGGGCTAGGGTAGAATTGGCTGATATTTCTGAACCTAATTCACATCAATTTATACTTAAGTGGAATTCTGTTTTATTACAGAGATATAATGTACCGATTTTAAAACATTTGTTAGAGATTTGGACTAAAAGGAATTTATTGATAGGTTTGAAAGGTAAAATATTGATTCAAGCCCCAATATATCAAAATAAATTGATTCCTTTTTCATTGAATAATAGATCTTTAAGAGAATGGAAGATTAATGGAATAAAATTGTTGCAGGATTGTTTTGAATAGGGTAAATTTTTATCATTTAATCAACTTAGAGAGAAATTTGGAATTCCAGTGAATTCTTTGTTTGTGTGTTATCAAATTAGAGCATTAGAGAAAGATAACTTTGGAAGAGAAATGAAAATTCCTAAGTTAACAAAATTTGAGTTTATGATTTCTCATTCATTAAATGCGTTGTTACAAGACACTATGGATAAAATAAATTTAGATAAATCTAGGATTAAAAGGGAAAATGATTTAATTTGTGATATTAATCAGGCCGATTGTGAGACGATGTGTTTTGATGGTGTGACTAAATTGCTTAATGTAATTATAATTTTTTGCACCAGTTATATCTAACCCCTGAGAAATTGACAACATATGGATTTTGTAATTCAGAGTTGTGTTTTAGATGTGGATTATGTGTAAGAACATTTTTCATTCAGTTTGGCTTTGTGATAAAGTTCAATCATTCTGGCATAAATTAGAGAATTTCTTCAAAATTTGTTTAAGATCCAATTTTTGTTAGATCAAAAAATTTTTGTTGAGTTGCACTGCCCCATTTATGGATTGGGTTAGATAAGTTTCAGACAGCATTTTTTCATTTAGTATTGGCTGTAGCACGTAAATGTGTTGCAATTTCATGAAAGACAAGGTTAAGATAAATGTAAATTGTTGGCATAATGAGTATTTATCAGGATACAGGATCCCGTCCTGTATTTATATGGAGAAAATAACATACAATTTGCATGATAATTATGACTTTTTTGTAAGATGTGGTCGCCTTCTTAAAATGTATGAATTTAGTAATATCTAAATTGTTGTATGTGTTTCTTTTATTTTCTTAATGCTTCCCTTGTGGAGTTTGCTGAGGGTAGGGGAGGGTTAGTTGCAGCTTTCATTTTTATATTACGGACTTAGTAAAAGTTTTGAAAATATTAATTAAAGTTTTTTTTAAAAAAGGACTGGGGTTCGAATCCATGTGTCTGCATGGGTTTTCTGGGGTGGGGGGGTTGGCTCCAGTTTCCTCCCACCATTCGAAACATACTGGGGATTGTGGGTTAATTGGGTGTAATTGGGCAGCATGGGCTCATGGGCCAGAATGGCCTGTCTGTCTAAATTTTTTTAATTTTGGTCACCTAACTACAGGAAAGGTGAAAGAGGATTTACTAGGATGTTGCCAGGTCTTGAGGAACTGAGTAACAGGGAAAGTTAAACAGGTTCAGACTTTATTCCTGGAGTGTAGAAGAATGAGGAAATATTTGATAGAGGTATTTAAAATTATGAGGGGGGACAGACAGAGTAAATATAGATGGGCTTTTTCCATTGAGAGTAAATGAGATACAGACCAGAGAATATGGGTTAAGGGTGGAAAGGGGAAAAGTTTAGGGGGAACATGAGGGGGAACTTTCACACAGAGATTGGTGGGAGTGTGGAACAAGCTGCCAGTGACGTGGTGAATGCAGCTCAATTTTAACATTGAAGAAGATTTTAGACAGGAACATTGGATGGCTATGGACTAGATGCAGGCCAGTGGGACTAGACAGAATAATAGTTCACCACATACTAAAAGGGACGAAAAGCTTTTTCTGTGCTGTAATATTCTGTGGTTGATTCAATGTTTTGAAGGACTGGTGATGAAGCAGATCAGCTCCTGTATGAGCAGTGACATGGACACATCCCAGTTTGCCTATCGTAGAAACAGGTCGCTCAACACAAAGCCCTGGAGCACCTGACAGCAACGATGCATTCATCAGGATGTTTGTTATCGACTACAGTTCGGCATTTAAACACCATCATCCTCTCAAAACTGATCACCAAACTCCAAGACCTGGGACTCAACATGGATTTCCTCACCTCCAGACCACAATTAGTGAAGGTTGGTAAGAACTTCTCCACAATCCACATCAGAACCAGAGCACCACAGGGTTCTTCTTAGCCCCCTGCTCTACTCACTTTACACCTCTGACTGTGTGGTTCAGGACAACAGCAACACCATCTACGAATTTACCTACGAGACCGCCGTAGTGGGTTGTATAAAGATAGCATACAGGAGGGAGTTTGAAAATTTGGTTGAATGGTGAAACCAAAACCAAGGAGCTGATTGTTGACTTCAGGAAGGGAAAGCCAAAGGTGGAGAGGGTGAGCAAGTATAAGTTCTTGGAGTCACTATCTTGGAGAATCTTTCCTGAACCCTACACACCAATGGCATTGTGAAGAAAGCGCCTCTACTTCTTAGGAGTTTGTGGAGGTTCAGTATGACACCAGAAACCCTAGCAAATTTCTACATCACGACCCGGCTGCATCACAGTCTAGTATGGGACACCAATACCTCTGAGTGTAAAGCCCTCCATAAGGTAGAAAATCCAGAAAATCACAGGCAAAACCCTCCCCACCACAGAACACCACACCAACATGGAGAGCAGCAGCAATCATTAAGGATCCCACCACCAAGCACATGCACTGTTCTTGCTGCTGCCATCAGGAAAGAGGGAGAGGAGACACAAGACTCGCATCCCAGGTTCAGGAACAGCTGGCACCCCTCTACCATCAGACTCTTCAATGACAAACTCAATTAGGGACTCATTTAAGGAGTCTTACTTGTGCACTTTATTGATTTTTTAATTCTCTCTGTATTGCAGAGTCAGTTTGTTTACATTCATTATCTGTTTACAGTTCTTTATTTGTTTACATGTATGAACTGTGTACATTTTTTTCCCCTATCATTTAGTGGTAATTCTGCCTCGCCCGCAGAGAGAATCTCAGGATTTGATGTGACATCATGTACATACTGACAATAAATCTGAAATCGATGATTTTAAAAAGCTGGAGTGGGGGGGAGTGGGTGGGCGGTCTACAACATGGCTGCAAGGATGTAGTTTTCCTGTTTGGGGTGTCTGGAATTGAGGGGTCCTGTTAAGAAATCACGTCTGAAAATTAAAGGAGTGGTCGTTTGGGATAGAGATGAAAAGGATAGAGATGGGAATCTTCTGAATTCTCGAGCCAAGAGGCTTGTGTGGCTTGGCTAGAGACCTTTTTTCATTAAGGGAGTGAGGGATAGGCAGTGTTTGTGCTATGTTGAGGTATTGTGGAAATTAATCATCCATGGTTTTATTGAGTGGTGGAGCAGTTCATCTCCCCCTTTAGTCTGCGTCTGGGGTCCCAACATTCCAAACGGATCCCAGCTGCAATTCCAGCCTTCGTCCTCGCATCCACCCACAGAGGGTGGATGAAACTCAGCAGGTCGTGCAACATCTGTGGGAAGTAAAGGGTGACCAACGTTTCGGGCCTGAGCTCTTTGTCGGAAATTTAGATGCCTGAATAAAAAGGGGAAGAGGAGGAGGAAGGGGAGGGGCGAGAGGAGGAGGATGGGGAGGGAGGAGGGGAAGGGGAAGAGGGAAAAAGGGAGGAAGGGAGGGGAGTGAGATGGGAAAGAGGAGGAAGGAAAGAAAAGGGAAAGAGGGAGGAAGGGGAAGAGGAGGGAGATGGGGAGGAGGGAGGGGAAGAGGGAGGGAGATGAGGAGAGGAGGAAGAAGGGGAAGGGGAGGGAGATGGGGAGGGAGGAGGGGAAGAGGGAGGGAGATGAGGAAGAGGAGGGAAGAAGGGGAAGGGAGGGAGGAAGGAGAGGAGGGGAAGGGAAAGCAAGATTTCACCATCCGGATCTCATCTGTTCTCATAACAAATGATGGGTGGCGGCGGAGTCTTGGCCCCAGTCCCGTCATGTCCACAAAATGCAGTCCTTTCTCAGCACGAAACTCGGTTCCGCTGCCTTGGAATCGTGCAGATCGGCCCGTGGGGGGAA